>NC_089848.1:57862498-58162498 GCF_035609145.1 Eleutherodactylus coqui | reverse complement strand
CCCCTTCTCTCCCTCCCTCTCTCCCTCCCTCCCCCCTCTCTCCCTCCCTCCCCCCTCTCTCCCTCCCTCCTCCCTCCCCCCTCTCCCTCCCTCCCCCTCCCTCCCCCTCCCCCTCCCTCCCCCTCTCCCTCCTCTCTCTCCCTCCCTCCCCCCTCTCTCTCCCTCCCTCCCCCCCTCTCTCTCTCCCCCTCCCCCCTCTCTCTCCCTCCCCCCTCCCCCTCTCTCCCTCTCCCCCTCCCCCTCTCCCCCTCCCCCTCTCTCCCTCCCCGCCGATATATAGTCGTGTGAATGCACCCTTACTCTCATCCATAAAGCTCTCCACAGTGCTGCACCTCCCTATATCTCATCCCTCATCTCTATCTACCACTCTGCATGTGCTCTTCGCTCTGCTGATGACCTTAGACTAAATTCCTCTGCATTCCGAATCTCTCACTTCTGCCTCCAAGATTTTTCCTGAGTTGCACCAGTTCTCTGGAATGTGCTACACCAGACAATCAAATCAATTCCAAATACCCACAACTTTTAGTGTGCCCTAAAACACATTTTAGGAAGGCCTATCACATTCCATAATCAACCCTTCTCTATCTACCCTGCTTCTACAATCCCCCTTGTAAACCTGACCTCTTCTTCCCACTGCATCCTCCACACACCACTGCAGCTCTTACCTGCTTATTCACAAATACGGCTGCTGGTCCACTCACGCAGCTTTATGTATGCATACCCTATATGTATACCTCCTCGTAGTCTGTAAGCGCTTGTGAGCAGGACCCTCATCCCTATTGTTCAAGCTTTGCCTCAATTTAATATTGTATGTTATATCCTATTTTATGTAAGTTTCCCTTGATTACTAAATCACCGTGGAATTTGTTGGCGATAGACAAATAAAGATTTTTTTTTTATATAAATGCAAAATATGTTGACCAAAATTGACCACTAACAATAAATTACAATGTGCAAACCCCTTTAGGAGCAACACGAATCAAAAATGAGTGGGATGGCCAGAAGCACATAGTAATAACTAGAGATGAGCGAGCCTACTCGGTAAGGCAGTTCCTCCAGCGAGCGTCGCTCTTCTCAAGTAACTGCTTAGTGATCCGAGCAGGCTCGGGTGAGCTGCGGGGGGAAGAGAGAGAGAGATCTCTCTCTCTTTTCCTCCAGCCCACCGCAGCCCACCTGAGCCTGCTCGGATCACTAAGCAGTTACTTGAGAAGAGCAACGCTCACTGGAAGAACTGCCTTACCGAGTAGGCTCGCTCATCTTTAGTAATAACCATGTAATCTTACATCAGCTTTTGAATAGCTAATAATGCAATATACAATAAGTGACAAAGATTAGTTTTTATACATGAAGATAGATTGACAAACCAATAATTGCCCATAGTCTTTGTAATCTGCGCTCACGTGTTACATAACTACAAATATTATTTTGGGGAAGAAAAATATGAAAACATGTAAGACGTGAAAACATTCACACTTGTCCCTTTTCCAAGCTGTTGTGTGGGAGGAAACAGAGAACGCTGTTTTCCTTGTCCCAGCGGTTCTTAATCTGTCAAGGAACATTACACATATATGTGGAGGAAAGTTTAAGCCTGGCAGGGGGTCGTGAAGTTGCCCACGGCTAGAGGCAAGTTGATAATTTGTTACACTAACAAGTTTAGAATCGTGACACGGGTCACCCAGAGACCACGGGCTTTGTAATTCTGCAACAAGCGTTTACCTCCCTCGTAGTGTCAAAAGATAATAACATGCTACCACACCAGTCATTTAAACCTTTTCTTTACTTGCTTTTCGCCACCGCTGACTTGTCCAACGCTATAAATAAGATTTGAAAGAGCAATCAGAGTCATCGGCGGGGGGCTCCCACAATGGATGGAATCATACCGGTAAATTATACACCCCATACAAACTAAATGTTGTGATTGTTTGGGAAACTGTGGTCACCATTAGGGCATGCTTTATTTATAATGTGTAGGTGTGACATGTGGGGGAAACTCACCTGCTTCTCCTACACTGTGAATCAGAGACGTATTTCTGTGCCTTCATATATGTGGCCGGGTTTATTAAAGCTCTTGACACGGTAAAGCGTCGGCTAATTTTGCTATTTTCTCTAAATACGGGAGTTTTAGAATAGCCCATACTACAAATTGCTAAATGGCTTCTATTTCTATGCGTTTCTTGTTCTTCCCACTGCTCTTCCCTAGAATAGTCGTCGGTGTTGTCCGTTGTGCTTTATCAAACTAAAATAGACTTTTTTTTCGGTAACAAAACATGACGAGGTATTTCAGCACCAGTGCAAGGGAAAAGGGGAACGGTTGTCCATAGTAATTAATCTGATGCCTTTATTGCTCCAAGGTGGCTCTAAAAATAAGAGCTGGAAGTCGGTCGGTTACTATGTGTAACTGCTTCACTTTTCACTTTTGCATTACTAGTGTATGTTTTACACCATATTCTGTATATACATACTTAAAGGGGTTGTCCCGCGGCAGTAAGTGGGTCTATACACTTCTGTATGGCCATATTAATGCACTTTGTAATGTACATTGTGCATTAATTATGAGCCATACAGAAGTTATAAAAAGTTTTTTACTTACCTGCTCCGTTGCTGGCGTCCTCGTCTCCATGGAGCCGACTAATTTTCGCCCTCCGATGGCCAAATTAGCCGCGCTTGCGCAGTCCTGGTCTTCTGCTTTTCTGAATGGGGCTCCGTGTAGCTCCGCCCCGTCACGTGCCGATTCCAGCCAATCAGGAGGCTGGAATCGGCAATGGACCGCACAGAAGAGCTGCGGTCCACGGAGGAAGAGGATTCCGGCGGCCATCTTCACCGGTAAGTATAGAAGTCACCGGAGCGCGGGGATTAAGGTAAGCGCTCCGGTAAGCTTTCTTTAGGTCCGTGCATCGGGGTTGCCTCGCGCCGAACGGGGGGGGGGGGGGGGGGTTGAAAAAAAAAAAACCCCGTTTCGGCGCGGGACAACCCCTTTAAAGGAACACTCCAGGCACAACTGTTAGGCCACTCTCACATGAGTGTTTGGTTGCTGTGTATGTCAGAAGCGGTGTCGTGTCCCCTTAAGGAGAGCACCCAAAAAGTGGGTGGAGACACCTACGGGGTAAGTGGGTTGGGGATGGTATAGTCTCTCCCCAAGGAGAGCACCCAGAAAGGGTGTGGGGACACCGAAAAGCTATGTAAGGAGACTTATAAGGCAATGGTCCTCTGGGAAATTTATGCAAATAAGAAAGATGGAAAAATACCTGTACAGCGCCATCTATTGGATGGCAGCATTCCTTCAATTCAAAGTGACTTATAACAAGTCCTCAATGATTAGGAATATTAAACCAAGCCAGAAACCATGCTTTCCCCTCATCAGTGTGCAGTAGGAGTTTAGGTGTCCCCACACCCCTTCTGGGTGCACTCCTTGGGGAGAGACTATACCATCCTCTGACCCACTCACACCCTAGATGTCTCCACACACTTTTTGGGTGCTCTCCTTAAGGAGACATGACACTGCTTCTGACCCACATCACAGGCCCCTCACAGACTCAGCCAGAATCCTACTGCACACTGATGAGGGGCAAAACCCCCAAAACAGCTGTCTGTGTATGGATTCTGGCTTGGTGTAATATTCCCAATTAAGGACTTGTTATGAGGTCACTTTGAATTGAAGGAATGCTGCCATCTATTGGTAGAGGTATTTTTCTATCTTTCTTATTTGCTGTGGATTACGTAAGTGTGAAATACGCAGTACTAAACCTCTGTAGATCTCAATGAGGCCTCTCACACTAGCCCTTTTGCGCCACCTATTTTATGCAAAATCACACGCAGCACGTTCTTCATGCGTAAATCGCATTGAAATGAATGGGATGCGTAAAAAACTCAGTAAATACACATTTGCACGCGGATTACTGTGTTTTTACTGCATTTTTTACACAAGTTGCTATGTCACCAGGAGGGGGGGAAAGTGACATCATCCACTTGCTTGTGCAAAAATACACAGTAAAAATGTAGCAAAACGCCGCATAGAAAACATTTTTGGATACGATTGTGTGAGAGTGGCCTTACGTTATGTTTTCAGGCTACATAAAGCAAAGAACACTAAAGAAAGAATGCTAGAGGCCATGCTAGACCCATCAGGCCCCAAAAGTGTATTGTAGTGATCCTTAAAGGGAAACTGTCAGCAACGTGTTATACAGCAGGAGGTGCTGAGCAGACGGATATATAGATTTGTATAGTTAGTGACCGGTTCCCTTTAAATAACATTTGTAAGCCTGCCCCTGTTCCATCCGGAATCACTCCTCCAGACTACCAGAAACACCCCTTTTAATGCTAATTTTTTCAGCCACACCCATTTTATAGTCCAGACTGTTGGCAAGTATGGTTCTCGATATTTTAGAGTGGTTTTCCAGGACTAAACTATCCTATCGGTTATCAGTAGTAGATTGGTGGGTGTCTGCCATCTGGGATCCCCATCAATCAGCTGATTTCAGTGAAGGCTATATTTGGGTGAGTGCCATGGCCG
Source organism: Eleutherodactylus coqui (assembly GCF_035609145.1). Taxonomy (NCBI): domain Eukaryota; kingdom Metazoa; phylum Chordata; class Amphibia; order Anura; family Eleutherodactylidae; genus Eleutherodactylus; species Eleutherodactylus coqui. Next base: position 58,157,988 of record NC_089848.1, on the reverse strand, counting down.
CTTCAGTCCATACCAGGCACAGCGCCATATATTTAATTGCAGCTGTGCCTGGTATAGCCACTTAATCCCATTCACTTGAATGGGACTGAGCTGTTCTCAGGCAGACATCACATACCTGAGAAAAGGCTCTTCAGCCAGCTGATCATCGGGGATTCCGAACCCCACCAGCGAACTATTGATCACCTATCCTAAGGACAGCTCCTCAATAGTTAAGTCACGTAAAAGCCCCTTTAATCAGATGACTTGTGCCTCATACATACAGCTCAATTAGCCCTTTTGCAGCTGCAGTTTATAAGACTATAGCATCCTGTCATATCACATCACAGTGTTAAGGCGGCAGAAATGCAGTCTTAAGCTCTCGCTCACGACCTGAAGGTTGTGGGTTCAATCCCTGCTTAGCTCAGGTAGCCGGCTCAAGGTTGACTCAGCCTTCCATCCTTCCACGGTCGGTAAAATGCGTACCCAGCTTGGTGGGGGGGGGGGGGGTAATAAATTACCTGGAAGCGCTGCGGAATAAGTTGGCGCTACAGAAATAACAAGATTTATAGAAGTAACAAAAGGTGGCAACGGAGGCAATAATGGATGTGAGAGAGAAAATAGGAAAATAGATTGTGAGGGGAGCGGGTCTGGGAGAGTGATGTACAATCTCTGGATGACACAACAGAATATTTTGGCGCTATAAACAACAGTAAATAAATAAAACTTTGTTGTCAGGGAGGCATAAATCCATCTGTGTATAATAGTCCCTCTTTTACCAGATGTTACTGTGACCAGGGCTTGAGAAAAGGAGTAGTCCACTATGAGAACTGATCGGAACCTTATTCATCCTGCTACTGATTTGCTTCTTTTCTTCCTTTTATACTCTGGTACACATTATGATGTCAGTTGTGACTGTTGGGGTGGATTTATCGGTACATTTAGTTATTGCAGATGGTATCTGAATATGTTGGGCAACATGGAAGGGCTTCAGAGCAGCACTAAAGTACAGAGCAGAGCTCCGACGCAGCACCAGTACTCGTAAATCTCCTCCTACGGCTCTTAGGGTAAAGTCTCTCTTCTTAGACCTGGGCTGCTCTGCAGATGCCGGGGATTGTTTAGTTATTGCACAATGACAATAATGTGGTTCTATGAGGTTAGAAGAGACGTAAACTTGTTTTTTTTTTTCCTGTGGAGGGAAATGGAGTTTTGAGGCATTTTTTGGTGGTCAGCAAAATATTTTAATCCCACTGGATGCATTCGATAGTCTGAGTGATTTCATTATAGTGACAAGATGGCAAGTATAGGCTGTGGGAAAGGAGAGGTGCATTGGAGGGGTGGGGGGTGGTGTTGGGGGGGGGGGGCTCTTGTATTTTATGACAAATGTTGTGCACTGGATTAATAAATTGGGTGCTATTTATTTTAAAGCACCGTTAATTCCAGATGAAAACACAATTTTAATACATTATATATGAAAAACAGGAACAGTAAACTAAATGAGTTACAGATTCATACAGAGCGAGAGATAGGACCCTGCACAGCCCTACATACCCCTAAACTACCTAGAGCTCAGGATGTGAGGAGAACGGACGCTGCAGCGGTCACATGATTTCCTGTGACATCATCTGTCACAGGAATCAGCAGGATCGCAGCGGGCTGCAGCACTGGATCGCAGCGGACACGTGGCGTGGTGGAGCGGGGGGTAGCAGCGCGGAACAGGGGGAAGCTCTCTCTCTCTCCCTCTCCCCCCCACTCCCCTCTGCAACCCCCCGCTCACCCACGGCGCCCCCCCGAATCCTTTCACTCGAGTAGTGAAGTACTCGAAAATCGCGGTGCTCGATTGCGAAATCGGCCTTACCGAGTACGTTCGCTCATCTCTAATCCTAATGCATTAGAAGGGAAATACTACATGTGCAAAAATGACTTTGATCTCAGTAGTCTAGCGGTGCAGAATAATAGTAATGTGGGAAAACAAGACTATTTCTCTAAATTATCATTTTACAATAAAAACAAACTGATCAGTCGACAGTTCATGTGGATCCATGTCTGCTAACAAAACTACAATATGGAAGCCAATTACTAGCCCTCTAATAGTCACTTATGTGCAGTGAGTTATATTTGAGGCCATAACGTTTAACTCGCATTCATGACCAATTTGGTGGCCGTAAACTCGACTGTTATTGTTATTGCTGTCAATAAAACACTCACATTCCATTTTCTAGCCCAAAGAGCACATAGTGTACCGTACAGAATGAAATACCTGGAAAACAATGAAGGTCTGGCACTAGAAATAAGGCTATAAATTAGGGAATATGTTGTGTATGAATGGGATTGTAGATTTACGCCCTACACGCTACAGTGTTGCAACCGGAGAGGTTTGTTGATTATGACTTCTATGTATCGACTTGTTTGTACTTCATTCGAAACATCTTACTCTCTTGATACATTTTCTTTTGTAGGGGTTCGAGGTGCAGGCGGACTATATGCCCCTCTTAACTTCCCTGGCGGTGTATGGATGGCAACTGACGTGTGTCCTTTCAACGCCTATTGTTAAAACCAGTAGGTGGGTATCCATTATGATCAGAGTGTTCGGTCGTACTCCACTACTGAATGTGTATTCTATACATGAACATATCCCAGGCAAAACAAAGAAAAGCTTGATTTCACTGTCGTCCAGGTATACCTTGTCTTCCTCGTTGCTGTCAGTGATACTATTTTGTCATTGGTAGTCATTGCTAGGGACGGTGTAATACAGAGCTGTGTGTTTCGTGTCCATGAATACATTATTCCACTAGCAGTTCTGGCATATATCGCGCTCACGTTGCATAACCCGATCCTAATGCAACATCATTGAAGTGCCTGGTTGCTTTCACACCTGTGTTAGAGCTCGGTCCAGGATGAAAGTGAAAAAAGCGAATCCGTTTTTTTTCCCCTTTAATTTCAATGATTTTTTTTAAAACGGAGAACAAATTTAAAGGCTTCTGTTTGCTTCCATTCTGTCAAATTACAATTTTTTTGGGGAAGAAACCTAACGCTGTGCTATTTTCTAATCCAAAAAAAAACCGGAAACCTAATCGTTCTGGATGCAAACGAATACCTTTTCATTTGCTCTCGGGTTTTTGAAATCCCATTCAAATCAATGGCGGGAAAAACAGATTCCTTTTTTCTATTTTATTTTAGTTTCTCTCCTCCAAAAATGAAAACTAGAGATGAAAACCCTGAACTGAACCCTAATGCAGGTGTAACAGTCTGGAGCGAGTTCAGAGCAGACAGATAGCGTGGTCAGGATTTATCCAGAGGTCGATAACAGGTAGGTATCTGTTGCAATAGAAGGGAGCAGGCAGTTAGCAAAGTCAGGATTTAGCCAGAGGTCGGTAACGAATAGCAGCAATCGTGTGGGGAACAGCTGTAGGTAGTAGAGCTTGACTAAAGCCAAAAAGCACAATAATCTCGCAAGGACGGGAGGTGCTAGGGCAGGTTTATATGGGGCATGCAATCAAGGGACAGGATGGAGTCAATCAGGGCAAAAGGAACATCGCGGTGAGCAGGGAAGTGCCTGTCAGGGAGCACAGGGGCTGCGGCGCTGCTGGGATGCTGCACTCAGGTGGCCGGTCGCTCACAGTGCTCGCTGCTGTGTGTGCATTGATTACTGCATGCCCTGCTACCTTAGCCTGACTGTTAGTTCTCTTCTTAGCCTTACATTATTAGAAGTTAATGCTACCATGTTACAGCTGTTAATGTAAGCCTAAGAAGAGAACTAACCGCCAGCCTAAGGCAGCAGGGCACACAGTAATCAATGCAAACGCTGCTGCTAGGACCTTCCTGCCTTGACCCTAATGGGAGCTGGAGGTGTGAGAGGGGCGTTTCCCCTGTCATACCCCTAGCTCCCAGTGGTGTCAAGATACAATAATACCTACCATAAACAGCAGTGGAAACAAAACTCCAGCACCTCCGTGGATTCTAGAATAAAAACAGCGTTTTATTTAAATTTCATGGATAAAAACATCTTCCAAAAATTACACGTTTTGAACAGAGTTCTTATTTATAGCATAATCTTTTACAGAATCACCATTCTTTAAATAAAAAAAGAACCAATGAGGGAACAAAAGTCACAGCCAATAGGTTCACAGCTCAAAAAATTGTAAATGCGGCCAAAATCCAAACTATACGTAGTTGAAAAAATTTACGCCAATTTTGCATGTTTTTTTTTTTGTTGCTGAAACACACAGTTTATCATGCAGCAAAGAATGTCTCTCTTTGTGGCCCTAAATTGTGCTTGTTTTATTAACCCCTTAGGGTATCCTCATTCTCTTAAACACTCGTTCACCATTTCCTTTTCTTCATTCTATGCAATTTCAGTTGAACAGTTCCTCCTTGTTCTTATCAATTCCCCTAAGGGTACGGCTCTTGTCATATGCATCGGATGACATTACTGCTCATTAAGGAGCGTGTTTCCAGTGATGGGCTTACGGTAACTTTGCTGAAAAACTGAGATCTAAATCATTTCGATGTAGGTGTTCAATGAAATCCAAGATGGCTGCCTCATCGCCGCACCAAATCATAACAAAGTCATCAATGAAACAGCCATACCGGAACAGAGAACACACAAACCAAAAATCAGAAACAAAAAACATATATTCGTGTTCCCAATAGCTCATGTAAATAGTTTTGAAAGGGACGGTAAAAATGTTGCCTTCATTGAGGCTCCAATTATTTGGATGAAAAATTGCCCAATAAATACAAAAAAAAAAATTATAAGTAAATAAATAATCACGAACTCCGGCAATGAGATAGAAAAATTCACAAGTCTATCTAGAAACTAGCCAAGTGCCTGTAATGCCAAATCATAGGGTATGAATGTGTAAAGGGACTTACAATCCACGAATGGGTAGACATTCACGTGATTTCTTGTAATAAAGGAAAAATGTGCTTTGCATTCCTAACATACGGTAGTAGTAGACTTGTTTTGGGCATAAGCTCTTAATAGACTAAATGCCCATTTAGACAGGAGGAATGTCAGGCAAACTATGCCCGACCCTCGTCCCCGCATATACTAGCTGTCGTGCTGCTGCATGGGACAAGTATCGCTGCCTCACAGCGGGGCGGCTGGAGGAGTTTCTCTCTTCATGCTCCCCCGCACCTCTCCAATGACATAACATTGCGGTCGTTCAGTACTGAACGGCTGCTATTTACACTGAACGCTCAACGTTCAGCTCATTGACCATTGTTTATGCTGCATAAACGATGGGCGATGAGCTGAATGATGATCGTTCAGTACTGAACGGCTGCTATTTACACTGAGCGATCAGCAATCTGCTCATCGCCCATTGTTTACGCAGCATAAACAATGGACGATGAGCTGAGCGTTCAGTGTTAACAGCAGCTGTTCAGTATTGAACTGCCACTATGTTAAGTCAATGGAGAGGGACGTGGGAGCGCGAGGAGAGAAATCTCTTGCAGCCACCCCCCTGCTGGCCACTCTGTAAATGAGTCGGTGATACTAGCTCCTGTGCAGCAGCACGGGAGCAAGTGTATGCAGGGACCAGTGTCTGGCATCGTTTGCCCGCCATTTGTACCGTCTAAATGGGCCATTAGTAGCAGAAGTGTGACCGTCCTTCTAAATGTCTGAGTGGTGAATGACTTCGCTGGACATATGAAAGGATGGCCACGCTTTTGCTACTACTACTACTGATTGATCACAGTGGTGTTATGTGTGCCCGTATGGTGGACTGGAGCTTTACCACCTGGGTGCCGCCACCCAGTAAGCCTACTCTAGCTTGTGGAGAGAGTCTTCCCTGCAGTATAACTAAACTGTGAAAGAGGGGGGACAATGGAAGAGAAATCGATCCTCCGAATGCTCACATTAGAGCTTGGAGAAGGAGAGAAGAAAAACCACTGATGTAATGGCGCAACCTTTTTGGACAGAAATACATAAGCTGGAATTTTTGAGGGAAAATGTATTCTCTTTAAATGAAAGCCAACAAATATTTGTGTTCTGAAGAAGGAAAAAAAATACTTCAGTCTGTCTCATAAAGAGAATGCAGAAGGCAGCGGGGCATTGAGTGTATCACTCCAACGTTTGTGCTTAGCCACCTGTGGCAAACGTGAGTGGTGCCAAATTCAGAGGCATTACTTGAAGCTCTTGGGCCCCAATGCAAAATCTGTAACAGGGGCCCCAACTGTAATGTATTCATAGTACTGGGCTCACTATATATGGAGAAGAGAGGCCTTATGGTCCCCCTAAGGCTCTGTGGCCCGGGTGCAACCGCATCCCCTGCACCCTCTATAGTTATGCCCCTGCCGGTGATCACTGCCTCTTTTAACCTAGAGGTTAGGCACAGGGAGCACAGGTGGCCAATCCACAAACGGTGGAGTAATACACTCAATACCACCGCTGTCAGCTGCATTCTCTTTAGGCCTAATGCCCACGGACGGATTTCTGCCCCATTTCACGCGGAAGAAATCCGCGGTGTTATTGCACAGCTATTAGGTTCTATTGAACCTAATAGCTTTTTGCCTTGCAATGTTCATGCTGCGGAATTCTATGGCGGAATTCCACAGCATGAAAGAAATCGCAGCATGTTCTATTTGGAAAAACACGCGGCCGGCTTCCATTGTAGCCAATAGAAGCCATCCCTCACGTGATGCTTCCGCTGTGAGCACAGCAGAAGTATTGCGTGATTACATATCACCGCCCAGCGCCGGCGCGTCGTGCACTGCACTGTGCATGCACGCCAGCTTGCCAGACAGGACTCTCACGGGGGATCTGGAGAGGTGAGTATGGGCTCTTTGCGGGGCGCCGTGTCGCACTCCGCTGCGATATTCCACTGGCAGAGTCCGACACAGCTGTGGGCAGGAGGCCTAATGAGACGGACTACATTGTAAACGTAATTGGTGTCCACACATCTAACTGGGCATATTAAGATACTTGGGCTGCTTTGTTTAGTGTTATTGAAGTTCTTATTAACCCAATGTCCTGAAGACCCTACAAGTGCCAGATATTAACCAGATCTACCAAGTTAAGTCTATAATGGACCTCTTATATTGTGAGGTCACAAATTTCACAAACAAACATGTAAAAGATAGCTTTTACCTGGATTTCTTAAATAAAAAGCTATCAGTGGAGATGAAGTAACTTTGACTTTAATCTTTACTATCTCTTTAGATAAGAAATGTGTTCATTCTGCCGGAAATACTGTGATTGGTGAATTGTTGGTCGGCATGTTTCTTGTAAAAACTAAATATATTAAATTGGTATTTTTCATGACTAAGTGTATAAGAAAAGTAATGCTCTCTGAATAAAGATGATGCGTTTTACTACAGTTCCAGATTTCTGGGATAATTTGCTGTTGGTAGACAGAGGTCAATTAAACTCATTTGTGAGTTGTCAGCTTGCAGGAACATCCGTAGGCTGCATGAGCACATGGGAAATTGAAGTCCATCGTCTATAAATGGAAAGAATAATTGTCAGGACATTCTTCATCATGCTGAGCCTCTAAATGTGAAAAGGAACATTGGCTCATTTTTGTAAATAATCTACAGCTTGTCTGCTGTACGAGTAAACATCTTAGATAAGTACCAAGAAGGTGCAATCTAGAGAGACAGCCGAAGTTTGGTTAGTGGACGGACTGGCTATTCTAGGCTAAAGGCAATCAGGGTTAGGAACAGAAGATTCTTTATTAACCTTAGATCTTAAAGGAAGACTCCATCTTCTAATTCTGCTAGTCAATATGTACACTTAAAGGGGTTGTCTCGCGGCAGCAAGTGGTGTTAAGCACTTCTGTATGGCCATATTAATGCACTTTGTAATATACATTGTGCATTAGATATTGGCCATACAGAAGTTATACACCTCTGCAGCACAAGCACGCCAGAGCCGGACAGAAGAGGGCAGACAGCGCAAGCGCGTCTAATCCAGGGAGAAGGCAGCTTTAGTCGGCGCCATGGAGACGCCAGCACTGGAGGGGGTAAGTGAATAACTTCTGTATGGCCAATATTTAATGCACAATGTATATTACAAAGTGCATTAATATGGCCATACAGAAGTGCTTAACACCACTTGCTATCACGGGACAACCCCTTTAAGTCCTAAGCTCTCGCTCACGACCTGAAGGTTGCGAGTTCAATCCTCGCTTGGTTCAGGTAGCCGGCTCAAGGTTGACTCAGCCTTCCATTCTTCCGAGGTCGGTAAAATGAGAACCCAGCTTGGTGGGGGAGGGGGGGGGGGTAATAAATAAATTACCTGAAAGCGCTGCGGAATAAGTTGGGGCTATACAAATAACAAGATTTATTTATTAGAGAGTCCTGCCCTTTCTCATTGGAGCTTCCCTGAATGAAATTTAGGTAAGTGACTCCAAAATGGAGCATTATTTCAAGTGAGCAAGTTTTTTCATGGGTCAGTTTGTGTGAGTGCACATTAGAGTTGGAAAATGAAGTGATCTGAGCAACTTCAAACAAGGCCTGGTCATCGGTGCTGAACTAGACGGTGCTAGTATTTCAAAAATGGGCTGTAACCGCACATGACTAGTTCCAATGACATTGCTGTGTCTGAGAAGCAGAAAGCAAGTTTCTAATAGGCAAAAGAGCACAAAAATTGGATTACTGAGCAGTGGAAAAACAGCACCTAGTCAGATGAATTCAGACTTCTGTTGGGTCGTGCTAACGGGAGGGTCAGACTTTGGCAGCATCAATCGATGACCCCTCCCTGTCAACAGTTTAGGCTGTTGGAGATGGGTTAAGCTGTGTGGATATTTCCTTGATACACCCTAGGTGCCCTGATATCTGAGGATGAATGCCATTATAAATTCTTGTGGTTATGAAGGCTATATGTGGTCCAAACTGCTTACTAGATGGGTGTTTCTAGCAAACACTGTTGGACCCAATTACATTTTTTTAACTAAAGGCCCAATGTCCAAGTCCGGATTTTATTTATAAAATCTGCACATGGTCCCCGCACGGAAGATTCATGCGTCTTGCTGCCCATAGGGATGCATTAGCATCCATAGGGCAGCTGAAAGCATGCAGATAGGATTTCTTCCCGGCGTGCAGGTCGCACGTACAGGAAGAAATCGCAGTATGCTCCATTTTTCTACAGGTCTCCCCACAGACGGCTCCCGCTGCTTCCATTGAAGCCTATGGAAGCCGTCTGTATTCGCTGCACAGCCGCAGCTGTTTTTGTGCTGTGCCATGGATACGCTGGAGAGCCGGTGATTTAAAAAAAAAAAGAAAAGCTGTGCACGGCGCGCTGCCAGCGTGCCAAGCACATCCGCTGCACAGAGGAGAGGCCCGCAGCATCCGGTGAGGTTGAAAAAATGTATTTTCCCTCTCCACGGCCACGGGCATGCACGGATTCCACTCCGAGATATAGCAGTGGAATCCGTGTGTGCTGTGGATATGAGGCCTTAGGCCCAATGTCCACGGGCGGATTTTACTTATTGAATCCACGTGTGAGATCCGCAGCTCTAGCCTCCCATAGAGAAGCATTGGGCGTCCGCACTTCATTTAAGTCCTACGGATTTGATTTTAAATGATTTGCAGATGCTACGCGCGGATAATAAATCGCAGTATGCAAAATTTTACCGCGGATCTGGCTCCATTCATCTCTATGGGAGCTTAGGATCCGCATTGCATCCACAAATACACTTAAATGCACTTGTGGAGCCGCTGCGGATTTGAAGGTTAAAAGTAATTGGGGAGGTGGGGAAAAAGCTGGGAGGTTGCGGAAAAAAATCCACAATCTGCGATCTCCAGCAAGGAAAAAAAAACAATTTGAAGATGACCGGCTGTATATCCGCGCATGCGGTGGGCATGAGGCCTAAGTGAATGTAGGTTAAAATTAACCCAAAAAAATATGTACCGTATATACTCGAGTATTAGCTGACCTGAGTATAAGCCGAGACAATAAGTTTCACTACAAAAAACTGGGAAAACTTACTGACTCGAGTATAAGCCGACAAGCTTATCTGTGTAACAAGCTGCTTGAATTCTCCCCGCTGTCATCCCCCGCTGTCCTCTCTTCTCGGCTGTCAGTGCTGTGTAAGTAAGCGCTGTGATTAGATTAAGCGCCAGCCAATCGCAGCTCGCGCTCAATCCAATCACAGTGCTTACTTACACAGCACCGACAGCAAGGGATTTGAAAGCCGAGCAGGGAGATGACAGCAGGAGGAATTCTAAAGCAGCTTGATTGGCTGTGAATGATCGAGCACCGGCTGTGATTGGCTGACGCTCGATCCAATCACAGCTCTTACTTACAAAGCACTGACAATGGGGAATGACAGCGGAGAGAATTCAAGCAACCTGCTGCACCGCCGCCACAGACACCGGCTGGGAGGCGAGTATGGAGGGGTTTTTTTGTTTTTTTTTTCCAAGCCTTCCCTGACTCGAGTATAAGCCGAGGGGGGCTTTTTCAGCACAAAAAAATGTGCTGAAAAACTAGGCTTATACTCGAGTATAAACAATGTGTGTGTGTGTGTGTGTATATATATATATATATATATTATATATATATACACAATATGCGATAAATTCAGACATATCTAAGCACAACATATTTAGAAAATGACCTCCCCCCAGCGCAGGAGCCTCGGTCCCCGCCAATCCAACTACAAAGAAGCTGCAGCAGCCAAGTGCCGTTCGCTGTACATGTTAGCATTCAGCTATGGCAGTGTCAATGCTGAAGCCGGTGATTGGCTGAGCTTCCATGTTTACAATGAACTGCTTGGGCCGCATACAGATTTGGAGCAGCGGACACGGGTGTCGCTGCGCTGGACTTGGGCGGGCCATTTAAGGGGTTCTTTGCCTTGCATTTTTTTTTTTTGTCCCAGAAAACTCCTTGAACGTATTGTCACCACTATTCTATCTACTTCCTAACTTTTCTTAAGCCTTTCATTTCCATCTACTAAGCAGCCCTGCAGGGACAGAGCTGATGCTAGACATCCATATCCATGCAGCGAACATCAGAGCAGAATACGCTGTGCACAGAGTAGCAGACGGCTCTTATTGTACAACTGCAGATTTTACTTTAGCCCACTGGGTACAAATAATGAAGGAAAATCCAGCATGAAATTAGAAAGCTCTAGAATTATTACAGAAAGTAATTGAAGCCCCCATTTAACCACTTTACAATCAGGCAGCTAAGGCTGAGCAGAGGGATTTCGCCTTTTGTTAAAAAAAAAAACCTTCTACTTTTTCCATGTTTCTGATGTATTCATAGTCACTAAAAGTATTTTGCAAGGGAAACAAATTAATCGCTATGGGTAAACCGAATAATTACAGTTGCTTTTAAGTTTTGTTCCATTGACTATTTGTTCAACCCTTCAAAGTGACTCTTCAAACTAGGAAAGAGTTTAGAGGGGTATTCCCATCTTGGACACTTATGGCTTATTCATGAGATATGCTGTAAATGTATGATCTATGCGGGACCCAACTCTAGGCCCTACACCTATCGCCAGAACAGGGGCCCTCTGAACCTATCCCGACTCACTGCCATAGCCACTGGTGGACGAAAATATGGAAACAGCTGAAATAATTGTGCTATGCGGTTTCTGTTATTCCTATAGAAGTAGATGGGAGTTAGAGAAATACTGTATCACAGTGAGCTATGATGTTTCCTGAACTCCTGAGTGGCATAAACAGTAAAACGTCCTGTTCTACCCCTTTAAGGACATTGTATGAGAGTAGGAAAAAAATCTGAATTTTTCCCCAAGAACAGTATCACATCTTGTTATTTGTGTAGCGCCAACTTATCCCACAGCGCTTCAAAGTAATTTATTTATTACCCCCCACCAAGCTGGGTACTCATTTTACCAACCTCCAACGGATGGAAGATTGAGTCAACCTTGAGCTAGCTAACTGAACCATGCGGGGATTGAACTCCCAACATTCAGGTCGTGAGCGAGAGCTTAGGACTGCATTCTGCTGCCTTAACTGTCATTGCAGTTCAGCCTGATTCATTTGAATGAAATTGAGCTACAATACCAGAAACAGCCTATAAGCGTTTCTATCCCTTTTTTTTGTATCCCTTTTGTGTGAAGGGATTATAAATAAACATTGAAATGTGTATAATGGTTTATAAGTGGCCTTAAATAGTACATGTTGTGGGATTTTGGCAACATGTAGCTCAGTGGTTGGCATTGTTGCCTTGCAGCACTGGGGTCTTTGGTTCACATCTGGCCAATCCGCATGTTCTGCCTGTTTGCGTGGGGTTCTTCCCACATCCCAAAACTATATTAATAGGTGAATCTGGATTGTGAGCCCCTATAGGGACAGGACCCAATGTAGGGGGTGGCAATCTGTGTACAGTGCTGTCAAATATGTATGCGCTAAATAAATAAATTCTGGTTTGCAGCAACTCTACATTTTATATTGGGAAGGCAGCAGAAATGCAGTCCTAAGCTCTCGCTCACAACCTGAAGGTTGCAAGTTCAATCCCCGCTTGGTTCAGGTAGCCGGCTCAAGGCTCGGCCTTCCAACCTTCAGCAGAATAGATGAGCAGTTTATGTTAGCCTGTATTCTGCGAATGGACAGAAGACAAGAACTGGTCATACGTTAGGACAGACATTTCGACAACCCCTGTGAGAATGCCTTTCACAGAGTACCGGATTGTGGAAATGAATCCCATATTCTGCCGACAGCCCCTGAAGGGACTTGTAAGTGATGCAATTTCCCCACTACTGGGTTATTGGCAATGCTCCCATGTAATGTAATTAGAATTAATCACTACCTGTACATTACATTCAGGCTTTGTTTCCCACCTGCTGTATTGTCAGCATTGCTCCAGCTTGTAAAAGGAGCATTTGTGGTTATGTTAACCTTATATTAGGGAATTGCTCGTAAAGCAGTTCCCTTATGGGATGGGTAAAGAGGCTCTACAGCAGGTTTTCACTTCCATAGGCTTTGCGACACTTCATTAAAATGTTCACTGCCATCCGAATTATTAGTATGTGTAGTTAATCATATCGCATTAATAGCTTGCATTGCAATTTCAGAGTAATTATAAGTTAATTAAAATGAAAAAACATATCTCTAATAAGAATACAGTTCCTGCTCAATCAATTCTAGCAACTAAATTAATAAAAAGACAGACTCCGTGAACAATGGCATAAAACTGATAGAATAATAAAATAGGTGCATTGCAGTATAAGTGTATATTATAATACAGCAGACCATCAGCTCTCATAAATGTATATGGGTAACAGCGTGTGTATGTGTGTGTGTATATATATATATATATACATACACGCTGTGGATATGATACCTTTTAATGTATAACAAAAATACTTGATGCTAATGCGAGCTTTCGAGCCTCACAGCAGGGTCCTTCATCTGAGCCCAAATTCACTCAAATGGTTGCGATATCTGGTTGAGAAACCCGGCCCGATATCTCACTTGCCAACATGTGTTTTTTCATAACAATGCAAGGTGTTTTTCATTCAAAACCGCCGCACGTTGTTTCTGTGAAATTGCGATCCTCAGGGACGTGTTTCATGTGCGTCAGAGGATCGCAATTGTTTTCCATTGACTTCAGAGTAAAACATCACATTACACTTACATGCACAACACACGGCATATGAGTACCATGCAATGTCTTTAAGGTCCCATTCAAAACAGTGGGCGAGGCGTTCCGAGAAAACGCCGAAAGATAGTATATGCTGCGGCTTTCTATCCTCACAGCATTGCTGCGAGGAAAAAATATCAGTCGTGTGAATAAATCCATTCAAAAGAATGGCGTTCATAATGGTGCACGTTTTGTGCATCTCGCAATGCAAAACACGCACATGAGATTCCCTCTCATGTGAATGCAGCCCGAGGAGGCCCTCTTTTCACACTACAGTAGGTTTTGGTTAAAAGGGTTGTACCAGAACATCAAGTTATTCTCTATCCACAGGACACCAGTTTGCCACCCTCTAAAGCCATCCCTGACTGGAGAGGGGAATATGACCTATTTACATACAAAGATAATCTTTCAAACGATTGAAAGTTTTAGCAATATTTTTGCATAAAGTATTAATGTCCAGTAATGCCCATTAACACTTTATCATCTTCATTTGCCTGTAAAAGGGCCTCCAGGAGCTGTTTACAGAACCCAGCATGTGACTAATAACACGCCCAGCTGTGCGCACAGCTGCATTGTTCTTCACGCGGCTCCCAGCAGAATACAATGTAATCTCCCGACACCCGTGGCAGTGTTCATACGTCACAATTATTGTTAATTTGAACGAATTTTAAGCGATAACCGTTACGTGTAAATGGGCCTTTATAGTCATTTCCCTTTATTAGTTCACATTTCCCTTGTATAGAAGATGCTCTGACCTTTTTTGGCACGATACATTGATCGACAACATAGATATTACAAAAGTGTAAATGTGTTAAAAACAAACCGCCATAGAAGCACTGGGGGGATTTGGTATATAAATAACATATATATTAATTGCAATGTGCTGAAATCGTACATCAATATGAGTAAGTGTAGAGTACATTGTACCAAATATGTTGTATTAGAAAACATTATGCAACATAATTGGCAAGAGAATTGGACGATGCAACAATGTTGCTTGCTTGTTTACCTCCCGGAATTGATATTTATACAGTATAATGAATGTATTTGCTCCGATAGGTTGCATTGCGCTTCCCACTTTAGCTTGCAGACAAGTATGATGTGTCGGCTCGACGTGGGAGAGGTGATCTATAAATTACAATTTCAGAGTAGGAAATAAGATGATACTCAAACATATAAATGAAATGTGACGGAAAAAGTAATCCTTGACATGGCAGTCGGAGGAATCGGTTATGCTTATTAAGATTTCCTTCAAGGGGAACTTGTTACTTAATGGCATCTTGGACACAGATAGGTAGGCATTCCTATATCTCTGCACATATTTTGGAAATAAATTGTGTTCCACTTGTATCCTGGTGGAGGATTTCCCTAATCGCAATTGTCACCATTTCTGCATAGTATGAATTTAATATAAATGGAAATTCAGGACACTTGGTCAACGGCAAATAAGTTATGTGACATCTACATTGTGATGACTGATAAAACATTTTACTTATTCATTCATCTCTTTTACAGGGATGGCAATGTCACTACCAAGCAAATTGTGTTCATGCAGAGACCAACATTGCCCCATAAGAACAAGAAGAAGGAACCAAAGGTAACAGAGTTTTCTTTAGGACATAGTGCTTCCCAGAAAATAAGAGCTACCGCGAGAATAAGCCCTAGCATTATTTTTTGGGGACTTTTGGAGAGGCTTGAAATATAAGCCCTACCCCAAAAATAATCCTTAATCAGCAGAGTCACCCAGCAGACTCTGTTCAGGTCCTTCCCGCTGCTTTCCGGAACCCCAACACAGTTCCCGCAGTCTTTGGCCGCCCACACATGATCACTTTTTGGATACAAGATTCATAATTCAAGTCTCCATGAAGTGATGGCTGTGATTGGTTCTTTGGGCGCTCCATTGATTGGCTGAGCCACCGAATTCTCTGTATCTAATGCACACTGTGCACTGCTATCTGATTGGCCAGTGCTGATCGCACGACCAAGTCGGATTAGTGGTCTAATACTAGCAATGCACTGTTGGGGTTAGGTAGTCTGAAGATTGCATCGGTCAACTTGGTAGGCTGAAAACGGGATGTAGAACTGGCAGATCGGAGGGGCAACTGAGAACGGCAGCTAATATACCCCCTCTGTTACCAGAACAGAACTCTGTCCTGAAACCGGAGGGTCACTTTAATGACCATCTAATAAAATGAACAGTAAACAATGTAATGTGCATACAAACACTACCAAAAATCCCTATTTGTCCGAATTCCACAGTACAAATTCAGAGCACTCACCCTGAGAAGGTAGGTTGGAGATCTGGGTTGACCTTTTCTAGACTACTTCTAGTCTCAACGAGTTAAAGGGGTTTTCTGGGCGACTGAAGCTGCTGTTCCCTGTGAGGCACGTCCGGCCCAACATACTCATCGTCTGGAATCCCTAACGCGGATAGGTCATCAACAGTTTTTGCCTGGAAAACCCCTTTAAAGAAAAAATGTAATTCAGAAATAGAGCCTAAAGAAGGAAAAACCTAGCCAGAAATGCTGTTATTCCTCGTGTACACACACAAGTACTAAAGTCATCTGAAAGTTGGGTTACACTATAAAGTTCTGAAATATCCTTAAATTCGTGTATTATTTTCAGATGCTTCTGATAAGCTGGCCTCAAAGATTTGATGCTTCACTTACATTCATAACTACCAAATTGAAAGGTGAACCCCTCCAGATAAGAGTTCAGAGGCAGCTATGAAGTAGACATGAAAGCAGGGAAGGTGTGGGCCTGCCTGACCTTGCCTTCTGTCATAAAGCTTTGATGCTGGCTTGTCTTTTAGATCTCTATTGCCAATCTCATTCTAAATTATGGGTCACCCTAGAACATTCTGTCACCCATCAGATGAGTTGCTATGACACCCGAAGGCTTGGACTGATAGGGGTCTGTCCAAGTATGGTGGCCTGTGAGGCTCAGCCTCTGGCTGACCTCATAGGCTTTCTAATGCACTACAATATTGAAGTATAATGGTGTATTAGAAGAGTGATAAAATATGCAGCTAATTAAGTCCCCTAGTGGGGCAAAAATAAAAAGTGAAAAAAAAAAAAAAAATGCATACCTTTCCCCTTAACTATATTAAAAAAAAAATCACATATGTGGTATCGCTGCATCCGTAGTGACCCAGAGAAAAAAGTTAGGACATTATTTAACCTGCACAGTGTATGCAATGAAAAAAAATAAAAAAAACATGGCAGACATAGCTAATTTAGCCTATCTCGCCTTACAAAAAACAGAATAGAAAGTGATCAAACGGTTGCATGGATCAACAAATGTTACTGTTAAAAAGTACAACTCCAGCAAAGAAAAAACCTTACATAACACCGTTGACAAAAAAAAGGAAAATCTGTCTTTTGAAAAAATTGCAAAAAAACCCCAACCTATATAAATTTGGTATTGGTGCACTCGTACCGGCCTGCAGAATTACTATAACTCATCATTTATAATGCACGGCCATCGCTGTTAAAAATAAATAACGTGCCAGAATTGAAGATTTTGTTAGTCTTGCCTCTAGAAAAAATGGAATAGAAAGCAAATAAAATGTTATATGTTTGTGAAAATTTGATAAATAAGGCTGGGTTCACATGGGGCGGATTTGCCGTGGAATTTCGCCACGGCAAATCCGCCTGCGGCTGCTAATCCCGGGATTAGCCAGCCATGTGGACGAGATTTCTCAGAATCTGCCGTGGCAAAGCCGGCACTGCAGCGTGGATTAGCCGGCCGCAGTATGCTCATTCTTTTTCGTCTTCCGCTGCAGCCGCGCTCTCCTCTATGGGAGCACCGGCCGCAGGGGAAGAGCAAGCGGCCGGGCCACTTCAAAACCCTCGGCTAAGTGCCGCAGGTTTTGAAGCAGCGCTTCTCCCGGCGGAAATCTCGCGGTTTTTCACTGCGGCCAAACTGCAAGATTTCCGCCGGGATTCCGCTGTGTGGGAACCCAGGCTAAAGACTAGAGTTCATTCTGCAAAAAACAAGCCCTCATAAAGCTCCATCGATTGAAACATTCTATGGTTCTTGGAATGCGGTGACACAAAAGCAGATCTTTCAAAAGAAATTTCTGTAATTAATGCGCAAACAGGCTTTGTCACTAAAGGGTTAAAGGGGTTTTCCAGGCATTTAGCATTGATGACTTTTCCTCAGGATAGGTCATCAATAGTTAATCAGTGGGGGTCCACGTGAGACCCTTGCTGATGATCTGATCCTCCAGCCCACTGTCAGTGCAGCCAAGCCTTGATTTCCATATTAGAGTCGAAGCCAGAAGTGTAACAGAAAGCTTAGCTCCCTTTGCAATCAATGAGAGTGATGCCTTCCATTACACTTCCGGCTCCAACTCCAGTGTGGACGTCCAGCTCAGCTGCACTGACAGCAGGCCAGAGGATCAGATGATCGTAGGGGTCCTGAGCACTGGACCACCACTGATCAACTATTGATGACCTATCCTGAGAATAGTTTATCAATGGTAAATGGCCAGTACACCTCTTTAATGATGTAGGACACACATGCATTAAACCTTAAGAGGTTTTCCAGGCAGCTCCTGCTGGGATACATCAGGATCGGAGCAGAAGCATTGCTCCGATCCCTGTGTAGAGGCCAAGCTTGCAATTACAAGCTCAGCTCCTATTGATTTCAGTGAGGACTGCGCTTGCAATTAGAAGTGCTGGCCACAACACGGGGGTCGGAGTAGTGGCTTCCACTTTGATCCTGGTGTATCCTGGCAGGCACTGCCTGGATAATCCCTTTAAATGAATTGTATTCACCCTGCCTGCAGCTCTCCTGCCCGCTGACATCTGTGCCGAGGTGATAGGTCAGCTGTCTCAGACTCTGCCGCTGGACCGCAGCTACAGGCAGGAGGAACATAAAGCCTGTAGGGATGCTGCCCAGCCAGACGCCAATAGGAGGTTGCTTTTGGCCTTTCGCTGGGCAGCATACCTGGAACTACAAAGGGCGTCACTGTTACTGGGGCCACTATGGGGATTACTGTTATTACTGGGGCCACTATGGGGATTACGGTTATTACTGGGGCCACTATGGGGATTACGGTTATTACTGGGGCCACTATGGGGATTACGGTTATCACTGGGGCCACTATGGGGATTACGGTTATTACTGGGGCCACTATGGGGATTACGGTTATCACTGGGGCCACTATGGGGATTACGGTTATCACTGGGGCCACTATGGGGATTACGGTTATCACTGGGGCCACTATGGGGATTACGGTTATCACTGGGGCCACTATGGGGATTACGGTTATCACTGGGGCCACTATGGGGATTACGGTTATTACTGGGGCCACTATGGGGATTATGGTTATTACTGGGGCCACTATGGGGATTACTGTTATTACTGGGGCCACTATGGGGATTACTGTTATTACTGGGGCCACTATGGGGATTACTGTTATTACTGGGGCCACTATGGGGATTACTGTTATTACTGGGGCCACTATGGGGATTACTGTTATTACTGGGGTCACTATGGGGATTACGGTTATCACTGGGGTCACTATGGGGATTACGGTTATCACTGGGGTCACTATGGGGATTACGGTTATTACTGGGGTCACTATGGGGATTACGGTTATTACTGGGGTCACTATGGGGATTACGGTTATTACTGGGGTCACTATGGGGAGTACGGTTATTACTGGGGTCACTATGGGGATTACTGTTATTACTGGGGCCACTATGGGGATTACTGTTATTACTGGGGCCACTATGGGGATTACTGTTATTACTGGGGCCACTATGGGGATTACTGTTATTACTGGGGCCACTATGGGGATTACTGTTATTACTGGGGTCACTATGGGGATTACGGTTATCACTGGGGTCACTATGGGGATTACTGTTATTACTGGGGCCACTATGGGGATTACTGTTACTACTAAGGTCATTATGGGGGTTGCTAATAGGGCTTGTTCATACAGTCGTAAGTGCATTTTGGTCATAAAAATATGCTACCTATTTGCACGAGCAAAAATTGCTTACTCCCGTGCTTTTCAGCCATTCCCCTACCCTATGTATTTGTGCGCAAAAATATTTGCACATGCAAAAACTAATGCACACAGGCTCATTGAAACGTTGCAGAAATACGCAGTAAATACGCTGCATATTTTTACACAATTGCACAAAAAAACATTGAACAAACACTCCCATGTGAACAAACTCACTGACATCAATAGATTCTATTCACTGCGCAAATGCAGCCATGTGAACGAGCCCGTACTATACAATTATAATTGGCCCTATGGCAGCCATAAGGCTCAGTGAAAGTGAGCTGGACCCCCTGATCTAGGAAATCTCATCTGTGCTTTAGTTTACAGAACACTGCGGGTAACAGATAACTCGCTTTCCCCTCCCTGCAGCCTTTCTTTTGATTCTGCGTTTCTCCCTTTCTTTCTGTCCAGCTAGCTTACGGTTACATATAGGGAGATGTTGTAATTGGTAGTTTCCTTATCTCCATTCTGCATTCACACCATTTGTTGTCTTTGGACTCCTGCCCTTTGTAATAATTGATGGACGATCCTTTTTTTTGTTCTTCTGAATTAAATCTATTTTGACTGTAAACTTCTGAGAGCGGGCCGACCACGACTTACAGCGGTTACACAGATGGACATTGGCAGCTAGAGCTAAAACCACCAGCCGTGCCCTCTAACATGTGGATATGCAGCAGTGCAGTGTGTTCATTAGGATGCACATAGAGCTAGGTGTTACTTTGTGTCAAAGGATATAATTAAGTTCATTAATTTATGTACTGTTTTCCAGTACATTTGCATTCTTGTTTAAAATGTGGAACTCCCCATGGAAACGACTAAAAAGAGGGATAAGATGGGTGTTTACAGCTTTACTGAAGCAGTTTTAACATTGCCAGATGGTTTATAATTATTCATGATCAGGATTTAAACGTTCGTGTGTATTGTTAGCTACATGCACGCTTTTTTTTTTTTCACAGTTTCATCCATAATGAATAGAATTTTTAACAACCTGACAGAAGAGGATGACATTCCGAATGATAGTTCAGAGCTGAATACATAAGTCCGGCTTCAGGGCTGTAATCTCCCAGCATCCCTTGCAACTTCAGTGTCTGCATAGTAATCTGTTGTAGGAAAATATTTATTTTAGGCTCTCCACTAGAGCCGTTAGGCTGGGTTCACACGGGGCGGAATGTCCGCACAGCGATTCCACCTGTGGCTCCTAATCCCGAAATTAGCCAGCAAAGTGGACGAGATTTTGCAAAAATCTCGTCCACATGCTGCAGCCAAGCCGCGCAGAAATGGACATGCAGGGTGGGAAATAAAGACGCAGCATGTCAATTTTTTTTCATTTCCGCAGCGGCCTCTGTCTCTATGGGGAGAGATGACCACAGCAGAAATGCAGGCGGCAAAACCACTCCAGAGGCCACCGGTTTTGAAGCTGCGCTTGTCCCGCGGAAATCTTACGTTTTTCCAGTGCGGTCATTTCGCTGGATTTTCGTCGCGTGTGACCCCAGCCCCAGGGGTATTCTGTCAACAAACCTGTTGACGGTCTCCAGTATTATCAGGCATAACTATGCATATCGGGTAGTGAGAGATTTTTTTTTTTTTTGCTATATTCAAAGAGCTCTAACTTTTTTTCTCCGCCTTTTCCATTATGGAGCTGTATAGGCGCTTGTTTTTTGTGGGTTTGAGATGAGTTGATATCACTTGTAAATTTTGGGGTGCATACAACGTTTTGATCCTTTTTATACCGTTTTTGGTAAGCGTTAAGAACAAAAAAAAAATCCGCAATTCTGGCGTTTCTTTTCACCCTTTTATTTCCCAGCATTTGTCATGCGGTATAAAGGGACGTGGTCATTTTGCTCTGCAGATTGATACAATTACAAGAATACTGAATTTATATAGTTTTGTATGTTTTGCTACTTTTGCACACAAAATACTATTTCTTGAATCGAAATTTTGCGTTGCCATATTCTGAGGGCCTTTTTAACTTTTCAGTCCGCGGCGCTGCGTGACGGCTTGTTGTTTTGTGGAATGAGTTTAAGTTTTCATTGGTACATTTTGGGCTGCATACGACCTTTCGACAGCTTTCTATTTATTTTTTTGTAAGGCAGGATAACCAAAGCAGCAGGTCTGGCGTTGGTTTCCAGCATTCACTGTGCAGGTTAAATCTCAAAATGCTTTTGATAGCGTTGGTCGTTATGAACTCGTCAATTCTAATTTTGTGGAGTTTTTAATTTACATTTTTCCATTAATAGTTTAGTTGGAAAAATTATTTTTGTATTTAATTTTTTGGGGGAGGAGAGGAAGTCCAGGTGAAAAAATATATATTCATTTGTCCCACAAGGGGACTGGAAGCTGCAATTGCTTGATTGCTTAATACACTGTATTACTTATGTAGTGCAGTGTATTATTTCTATCATGTTTTTTTCACTGAGGCAAAGCCCCACTAGTCCTCTGCACATGGCAGACTAAGAAGCCATTATTTAGCCTCTGGCTGCTACGGAACCAGTCGGCACGCCACAATCAGATTGTGGGTGAAGGAGGAAGCTTTTCAAAGCCCTTAGATACCTTAGTCTGTATGGACAGTGCCATCTATAGGGTTAAATGGCCAGGATCAGAGTTACCTCTTATATTGGCCACTGCAGTGCGAGTCCAGCTTTCAGTTGCGGCTAGTTCCTACTAAGGACACTGCTTGGTCAGTTCCTGAGTCCACATAGTGCAGCTGCCTTGCCGGTCACCAAGGTGTTAAAGGGGTTTTATCATGAAAACAAGCTGTACATTATTAGTTCATATGGATGTCACAACAGACATGATGGAAAGCCACTCTGTAAGAGGCTCCTGTTCTGGCAAACCCGGCACGTTCATGCATTCCATGGGCGGCCATTAATGTGATATGGCTTCCCCTACCGATACCGGCTGGTCACGGGGGATTACAGTAGCTGGATGGGTGGTAGCTTCTATTCTTAATCAAACAATCTAGTTTAGGTTAGTTTTATATTTTTCTTTAGAAAATCAGTGTCAGTGTTAACTGCAAAGTGCTGACAAGGAAGGCTAGAACTTGTGCTTTCATTTATTCCTAGTAGAGAGCGATTCATTTGGTTTGCAAATCGTGTTTCTGCTCCTCCAGGCTTCCTGTGCAGAACATTAAACTATGACAAAAGCCTTGGAATACCAGCTGCACGGACCTACACTTTCTAGTTTGCTTCTTATCATCTTGGTGTTATTTACATTAGTCAGTGTCAGTGTTAAGTAGGAGATGAACTACTATCTAGTTTTAATAGGCTTATTCTTCTTCCTCCAAGGGTTGGTGAGATGATCACTTCCCATTAGCTTCACTCTTTGATCTTTGGCTCGTATCAGGCTTCCATCATCAATACAGCAAATTAGAGTTATCTTCAAGGCGTCATATTGTTAATTTAATTGTAAAGCCAGCTTTTAGTAAGGCTGTTGGCGCAGTGAGATCAGATGCATTTATAGTGTGACCATATACAGGCATCCTTATATAGGGAAGATGATGCCGTGCACTGATTTCTGTTATTAGTAAGGGTGCCCGTACCCCTTCAGTAGAGTTTGACAAACCGCTAATTCTACTGACTCCCCCATACTAATGAGCGCTCGGTTCTGTGTGGGTTTTCCATGAGCAGAGGAGACGAAGAGTGGCTTTATACGGGCCGATAGTCACCCTAGTAGTTGCCCAAAAGACTGATTACGGGCAACTGACATATTGTGTACACATGGGAACCAATAAGCAAGGGAGGAAGTTGTTGGAGTCATTTGGCTTTTAGTTCACCTAAAAACCAATCATCCCTTGTAAACAGGCAGTCGTTCATCTATAAACGACTGCCTGTTTACTCTGAATGGAGGCGGGTGGTGGGAAGAGATCTCCAGTGATCTGCGACTCAGTGAGCGATCATCGTTGAGACACTGATGGGTACTTAAGCGCCTGACAGTTATCCGGTGTAAAGCCACCCTAAGACACTACCGGACTGTACTAGTGGTGACTTGTCTCCCTGGAGAATAAAGGAATCGGGTGTTGAAATATACCCAATTGTTTCCCCCAACATTGACTGTCATGAGGCCCCATATACATACAATAGTGTGCGGTCAAGCTGAAATCAGTCGGCTCAGACAACTTAGCCCTAATATGTAACGGGGGCACTAAGTCCACCGATTTAAATTTAGTTCTAACATAATACAATGTATTTGAGCTATTTGATATTAATGTTTTACTTGCCTATTTCAGTTTCACTTGAGGTTTTCCAAAGATGAAAGACACAGCAAGTACTCGAAGAAAGGGAAAGGAAAAGTAAATTCCAAAGACAAGGAGACTGACCGAAACAAGAAAAACGAAGAGCAGACAAAAACTGATGATGCGGTAGATATACACGGGAACCACCAAACAGATGGCAATATCTTACTTAAGAGCGATGGTCTTAAGGAGGATGTAATAGTAGCCCAACAGAAAAATGAGGAAGTTGAAGAGTCCCCATTATTGCTTAATGCAAACTCTTCTTCGCTAGTGGAAGAGCCAAGCGAAAGCATAAAGGATGAAGAATCGGGAATCGAAGGAACTAAGGGCATGGAAGTAAAGCCAGCCGATGATGGGGTTGATGCAAAGCAAGCTGAGAACGATGCTGGCGAAGGTGATGTAGAAACCCCACTGATGGCAAATCTCCAGGTTGAGGGCACAAAATAGGACCAGTGGCCTGATATAGGACTTCTAACGCACTTTGACACTGATGATGTACATCCAGAATATTATGCTTCAGTTCTTTTTCTACTATTACATCCAGGAGATTCAATGAGCCTGTGATATCCGATAGTGAGAGAGAATCTTGGTGGCCGTAAGCAAACATCTTAGGCGCTTTCTACAACCCACCTTACAGTCAAATGTCTTTTTACCAAATGGTTAAAATGATGAAAAGTTAGAACAAAACGGTTCGAGGTAGTAAGGCATACACCTAAATTAGGTGACGTTACCGGGAGGGATAGGGTGTCCTTATACACCTTTATTCATTGAGTGACATTTACGCTGTGAGATACAATTGTAACTTTACGGATGACTCCGAGATCGGAGCCGGGAGTTCTTACCCCGCCACCAGAAGGGGGCAGCAAAGCAATATGGAGAGGTCTAAAGTCAAGAAACAAAAAGTGTAATGTTTCCCACTTCACCACATTCTAGATATATTTATATAGATATATAAAGGCTTAAATTATCTGCACAGGTAACTTGAGAACTGTTTTGTATGCAGTGTTTTGCATATAGTTGCACTTCCTATTATTTTGATATAGTTTTGTTTACCGTTTTTGTACAAAGAGATATTCTGTATTGAAAAGATTTAGCTATCAGATATACTGAAACCGGTAATTATTGCTACTTGCAGCCTTACAGCGCATTCTGTTTATTCTTCGTGGGCGGACTTTCTTATAATTAAAGCTTCAAATGACAATTCTTCAAACAGACAAAAAAAAAAATAGCCTTTTATTATCAGCCTCAATTATTGCTTCATCCAAACCGGTGACGGGAAATTCAAAAATGAGAACTTCAGACTAATGTGATCTCCTAAAATGTCACATTTTATGGAGCCTGTAAGTAGGTCTTAGCTATAAGGTTAGGACTACACTGTGACTTCAGCAACAACACAGTTCGCACCCAACTTCGAAGAGTCTGTGACCCACGGATTGCAAAAAATTGCAACGCGACTCGACTGCAGGGCTACACCGCAATCTTTGGCCGTGCAACTTGTGTCGCAGCTGAGGTCGCCGTGTAGCCGTAATCTAAGGACTCATTCACACAGGCATATGCGATTTTGGTTTGTGAAAAGTACACCGCGCTCACTGCGTATGTATGTACACAGGGGTGTAGCTGAAGGGTCATGGGCCCGGGTGCAAAAGTTTATCTTGGGCCCACCCAACTTCTCTTAACTCCTTAACGCAAAGGTGTAACTTGAAGCTCCTGGGCCCAATGCAAGATCTGTTACAGGGCCCCCAACTATAATGCTTTATTCACAGTACTGGGCTCCCTATATGGAGCCCGCGTACAACCGCATCACCTATAGTTACACCAGTGTATGTACTTGTTGCATGTTTTTTGCACATCCATATTCACTGCGTTTTCATGCGCACGCAAAAACAACCCCACAAGGCGGCCCAATTGACGTCCCTTTTTTCCCCACTGTCCCCTGGCAGTAACTACATATGCAGCTGTGTATTTGCTGCATTTTTACGCCATTCCATAGACTTCAATGGTTGCTTTTGTTCCGTTAAAATAGGACATGCTGCATTTTTGTTTCATTTTGTAGACGAACGATCAGTCCACATTACAATAAAAATGCTCATCTGACTACACCAATGCGAATCAATGTGTCGTGTGCTGCCCGTATTACATCCAGAAAATATGCCCCTGTGAATGGACTCCATGCAAACGGATGCTGGGTTTTACCCCTAATGCAGGATCTGAGGGGTGATGCAAGGCATGGGGGTTCACAGAGCTCCAAAGCGAGAAGTCCTAGGTCATGCTCCACCGCCTCAGTGCGCAAATCTCAGTATATCACGTCTGACATCCTCCTTATAAATGACAAGAAAATGCTGTTTAAGGTCTTTTAGTAAATCGCCGTGTAAACGGAGCACAAATACACAGAACTGTAATATATTCCATCCAGAATATTTTTTTTTGTTACTTGGAAGTCATCCGAAGTCATGGAAGTTATATCGCTCTATTAATAGTGAAGAAATGCCGCCTGGGGGCAATAAATCTGCACCATATATATCTCCACTATATATATATGCACATAGATGCACACCCTGGTGTGTACATACCTTCAGGACGGAGCGCAGACACATTGCCACAAAACCGTGTAGACGGAGTACATCAGCCCCGCACTGCCCGGCCCGGGCGTCTCATCAGCCATCGCTTCATCATCTTGGTACATTTAATTAGAGAATCAGGAGCTCAATATTTGTAACAGAATGTGCTTTAAAACTACATTTTGGATTGATGGAAGGCGAAGGGGAGCGATGCGAGACGCTGCGGGTATCATTCTCCTAGTGGTGCAAATACCAGAATCACAGACTGAGGCCGGACTCGCCCGACCGTTCGCATGCAGGCATGCAGCAAGGACACAATGACACGCGTACTTGCTGCATGTCGCCGATCCCCATGCATTATCTTGGCGTGTATGCGCACTTGATACGGTCCAAGATACAGCATGCTGCAATTTTTTTTTGTTTGTGCGAATAATATGTACCGGTGTGAGTGGCCCGATAAAAATCAATGGAGTATTGGTATCGTATGTCGCTGTCAGTGAGGGACAAAACTGGAAACACTTCAATTAGCCTCTGCTTATGCATCTGTTTAATGGACACGTTCACTGCAACGGCGCCTGCGCGATGGTAAAGTAGGGCTGCCTTACAAACAAAAACGGATCCGATAAATACGGATTATAACGGGTGTCTAACTGACGCCAATGGAAATTGAGCCTGCGTTCACACTAGCGTTTTGCCTTCGTTGAGCCATTCCGTCGTTCTGTTCGTGTTTTGAGCGTAGAAACATAATTAAAACTGAAAAAAAAGGATCCGTTTTTTTCCGTATTGATTTCAATAGATTTTAAAAAAATTGGAACGCTTTCAGTTCGCTTCCGTTACATTTTATATTCATTTTTTTTAATTGAACAAATAGTGCGGCGGCCTGGGTTATACGTTCTGTTAAAAAACAGACACCAAATGGAACGAAGGCGAACTGAAAGCTTTCCGTTTTTTGTTTTTTTAAAACCCATTGAAATCAAAGGGGAAAAAAAGTGATCAATTTGTACTTAATTCTGTTTCACTGCTCAGAAAACGGAACAGAAAGACGGAATTATGGCTAAAAGGCCAACAGCAAGTGTGAACCCACCCGCAGGCTTCAGTTTTCATCTGTCAGGCTGGCTTCACACGGGGGGATTTGCATGCATAAAGCATGATTCAATGGGTTCATTCTCATCGCTCTTTTTTGCGCATGAAAAAAACAACCTCGCAGCACGCTCTATTTTTATGCACGTTTGCGCACCAAACATCCCCAAAGAAATCTATAGGAAGTGAGCAAGTGCGCAATAATACCAGCGCAGTTCTGTGGAAAAAAGAACACATCATTAGGCTACATAGCCTTTAAAACCACAGCGGGGGGTGTTCCATCCGGTGCCAATGTGAAGTGGGCCTGCAAGGACAAAAGGTATACTAATATGTGCCAAAACATGCGCAAAAGCGCATCGTTCACAGTGCAAATGCCCAGCGCTTACACAAGCGCCTTTGATCCATCACTAAAGCCTAAAACAACCCTAATCTAAACCTACCCCAAGGCCGGGGGCAGACCAGCTTAGTTTAGTTCTGTGTTTTAGGGACTCTGTAATGGAACTAATATATCTATTCACATGGCTGTTATTTGAAAACGCTGCATACTCCATCTTTTGCGCCAGTGCCTCCGCATTGGTATTATTGTCTATCAGTATAAGAACAATGCGGAGGCAAAACTGATGTCTGTAACACGTTGGTGATACAGATCCGTATGACAGGCGTGTTTTAATACAATTAAAATGGATGTAACTTTTTTTGTTTTTTTCCCCAATGATTTCAATGAATTAAAAAAAAAAAAAAAAAAAGCAAACAGAAAGCGGTCAGTTTGTTTCTGTTTTTTTTTTTCAACCAATTGAAATCAGTGGCATAAAAAACAAAACCGTTAATTTCCGTTTTCATTCAGTTTCTCTGCTCCAAAATTGGAAGAGACAGAATTATGACGGGAAAGGTATAAACGCGGGTGTGAACCCGGCCTAAGGAGTCGCAAAATGTAACAGATTCATTATCTGACTGTGCCAAGAGGTGACGCAACGCAAAACATGTATAGAAAGAGGCGCCAAATCGGTCAGCCAGCGTGGATCATTCTTTGCACTTTCTGCCTCAATATTAATAAATCTGCCCGTTGCATTAACAAGCAAGTTCACAAGAATTCCGCTTCATACTTCTGTTTCGCTTCTGCTCCTCTGGTCTCCCGTTTCTTAAAGGGGATGTCCCATTATTACTTCTCACATTCACTGTACAGTTCATAAGACATTAAAGGGGTACGGTCCCCACCGAACCGCAAAATACTCGGATACACTTAAATCACTGCACAAGTCGATCAATGGGAAAGCGATAGGCAGAAGTATGTATTCATCTTTGCACTCACCTTCTATATAGACCGGCACATATATGCGCTGCTTGGTTTTTGTTTAACCATAGTTGTTATCAAGAAAGAATAAATAGTTTATCTATAAAACACAAGTTCCATAAGTTACTAGCAGGTTTGTGATTATTTTTGTGTCACGTGATTTTTGGCATTCACAGCTATTTCCGAGTTACATAGGTCTTCAAATATAGTAACTAAATTCGAGCAGCCTTAACTTCTAATAACGTAAGAGGGTGACGTAGTGTCTACAGCTCATAGTAGTGCCAAGTAAAATACATATATAGCAGTGGTTGGAACTGAAAACATAGGCAGAAAAGTTCCCTAAAACATCGTTTGAAATCGGAAGCCTTTATGAGAACACTCGATAAATACTAAATTCTCCATATGGCCCAACGCATTTCACAGTTTGCTGTTTTGTCTTTGGAATACTCCTTCCTTGGAAAGATTTTAGGTTTTTTTAGAAAAACTCTTGCTCATTGCCATCCTAAACCCTGATCACACTGGGTCAGAAATGAATCACTTGCCTAAGTTAATTTGGTTAAAGAATTTTTCTCATGCTTAATACATTTTCCCACCATTTGCCAAAGTGTGTAAATTGATTTTTTTTATTATTGGTACCACTTATACATCAGCAATAGTGGGTATCTGTAAATCATCACATTTACTATCATCCCTACGAACTAGACGGCTGTAATCCCCTACGACCTAGACGGCTGTAATCCCCTACGACCTAGACGGCTGTAATCCCCTACGACCTAGACGGCTGTAATCCCCTACGACCTAGACGGCTGTAATCCCCTACGACCTAGACGGCTGTAATCCCCTACGACCTAGACGGCTGTAATCCCCTACGACCTAGACGGCTGTAATCCCCTACGACCTAGACGGCTGTAATCCCCTACGACCTAGACGGCTGTAATCCCCTACGACCTAGACGGCTGTAATCCCCTACGACCTAGACGGCTGTAATCCCCTACGACCTAGACGGCTGTAATCCCCTACGACCTAGACGGCTGTAATCCCCTACGACCTAGACGGCTGTAATCCCCTACGACCTAGACGGCTGTAATCCCCTACGACCTAGACGGCTGTAATCCCCTACGACCTAGACGGCTGTAATCCCCTACGACCTAGACGGCTGTAATCCCCTACGACCTAGACGGCTGTAATCCCCTACGACCTAGACGGCTGTAATCCCCTACGACCTAGACGGCTGTAATCCCCTACGACCTAGACGGCTGTAATCCCCTACGACCTAGACGGCTGTAATCCCCTACGACCTAGACGGCTGTAATCCCCTACGACCTAGACGGCTGTAATCCCCTACGACCTAGACGGCTGTAATCCCCTACGACCTAGACGGCTGTAATCCCCTACGACCTAGACGGCTGTAATCCCCTACGACCTAGACGGCTGTAATCCCCTACGACCTAGACGGCTGTAATCCCCTACGACCTAGACGGCTGTAATCCCCTACGACCTAGACGGCTGTAATCCCCTACGACCTAGACGGCTGTAATCCCCTACGACCTAGACGGCTGTAATCCCCTACGACCTAGACGGCTGTAATCCCCTACGACCTAGACGGCTGTAATCCCCTACGACCTAGACGGCTGTAATCCCCTACGACCTAGACGGCTGTAATCCCCTACGACCTAGACGGCTGTAATCCCCTACGACCTAGACGGCTGTAATCCCCTACGACCTAGACGGCTGTAATCCCCTACGACCTAGACGGCTGTAATCCCCTACGACCTAGACGGCTGTAATCCCCTACGACCTAGACCGCTGTTATCTCCTACGACCTAGACCGCTGTTATCTCCTACGAACTAGACCGCTGTAATCCAAGTGTACCGTATGATACTGGCTGCTAATCAACTTTCCTAAACCAAACGTATACAATAGCAGGCACCAGATCTGTAGGACGCTGTGCCGGTGCTCAAATCCAAGGGCGTACCTACCACAGCAGTAGGCCATGCAGTTGCTATGGGACCCATGGAGAGAGGGGGCCAAGTGATGTTTGGTTCCTCCCCCTTCTCAACTAGAATTAGTGCAGGACTCCCCTCTCCAAAGGAACTAAATTGCTCAAAGACAAGGGATTGGGAAATGTGTTAAGAGCCATTAAAAGAAAGTAGATAGGGAACAAATCGCCAGACCCTTCTGTCGTTGCCGCCACAATCCAGCATCTTAATAAGGAATCCAATTTCATCTATAGAGCTCCCTCTCTTCTATGTACTCCACTGCTCAGATCTCTATTATTTGATGCTCAGAACTGGCCGTAAACTTAGTCTTGATTTTATTTGTCATATTATGTTAAGAAAAGTTGCAAAAAGAAAACCTGTCCCAGCTTTATCTGCATAGCAGTGCTGTGAGAATCGGGAGCATCCCCTACCTATTGCTTTTAGACATGTACAGCCTTGTCTTAGATTGTATTGCAACATCTCATCTTGTCCCCATGTCCATAAGGGGGTGTATACTGTAAATACTGCGTGTCGATTGCTCCACAGTGACAGTGTGTTCCATAAAAAGAGGCAAAAACAGTTGATCTACAAACTGGCATGCAGAAAAGACGTTAATTGGCTAAAAAAAACAATTAAAAACCTTCAACAATCTAGCCTATGAGCTCTTCTGATGGGATGGACTATTACACCATTCAGACATTCGGTGGTTCTCAGGTCTGCTGCAGTGCCATTATATTGCCATACTGTACCAGATGGTAAGTGAATCTGTAATGTATATAACTCTGTACTGTATTGATCAAGGTAAATGCTGGGATGTTTCCTCCCGGTGGGCTACAGTATATTATGTACCATGCTATATTGTGACCAGTTTATTTCTGAATGTATTACCGTTTTGTTGTGTTTTAGAGTTAAACATGCTTGAAGCAAATTAAAATATATATATAAATATTGTCCTGCAAGCAATGGCCACTGGTTGGTTAGATTTGCTGGCTCACTGCATTTTTTATGTTGATCAATAAACTTGTTCTTCACGTGTTTACGTGGCTGTTATTTCCTTTATGCTATCGTTTTCTAGTACTTTGTGTTTTCATGAACCGTGGCTCTACATTGTAGTAGGAGTACAAAACTGTCTCACCAATGCATATACAGACACACATAACACTGTTAGCTATGTGTAAATGCATGATTAGAATTGTGGGGTGATTAGATGAACAGTCTTGCGACCTGAGGCCCTAAAAGTGGTTCCCCTCTTGGCCTATAAAAAGGTTCTCAGAGGCTCCTTGTGTGTAGTGACCTCTTCTTCCACTTGTATAGATCTTGTTGACCACTAGATGCCTCTACGATGCAAAGAAGAGATTTTGCCCAGTTAATAGAGTCTGAGAGGGGCGCATTATTGGGATGCGAGAAGCTGGATGGTTGTATCAACTAAATGTCCGCCCCCTGGGCCATATGACCAGTCTGTTAGGAGGTGTTGGGACCAGTGGATGGGTGAGGGCATGCACACAAGGCAAGCGGGCTCAGGACACTCTCACACGAACAAGCACAAACCACTCCAACTGTTTCATTGTCCACCATCCAGAGACAGGTGGCAGCACCGTTGCACGTCTGCCAAAACCATTTCCAGGCATTTGTCTGAAGGACATTTGGTCTCATAGCACCGATTACAAGTTCTGCCTTTGACACACCATCGCCTTTGTTTGCAGTGGTGTCCTGAAGGATGTATTGCTACGGAGTGGAATCGGTCCCTGGAGAACTAGGGGTGAGTGCCTCAATCCTGTCTTTTGCTGTGAAGCAGCACACTGCCCCCACTGCTGGTGTGATGGTCTGGGGGGGCATCACATACGACAGTCAGTCCCCCCTAGTAGTGATACGAGGTACAATGACAGCTCAGCGATATGTTCAGGACATCCTGCAGCCACGTGTGTTCCTCTCATGGCGGCTTCCAAGAGGCATTTTCCAGCAGGATAATGAATAATGTTCAGCCACACACACAAGGGTGTCATAAGAATGTCCCCACAACATTACCACACTTCTGTGGCCTGTCTGGTTGCGGGATTTATCACCAATCGAACATGTATATAACCATGTTGGATCCAGACTTCTACAGCCTACAATTTTGCACAATCTAGAGGTTCAGTTACAGCAAATGTGCACCGATATGCAGCAGGATGCCATACAGAACCTATATACCTCCATGCCTGTCCGTATCACATCTTGCATCAAAGCTAAAGGCTGCCCAACAGGGTACTAGAGCCTCCATGCCCACCCCTATCACATCTTGCATCCAAGTTAGAGGCGGTACAAGAGGGTACTGGGCCTCCATACCCACCTGCATCACATCTTGCATCCAAGCTACAGGGGGCCCAACAGGGTACTAGAGCCTCCATGCCTGCCTGTATCCCATCTCGTATCCAAGCTAGAGGTGGTACAATCGTGTACTAGAGCCTCAATGCCCACCAATATCACATCTTGTAGCCAAGCTAGAGGTGGTACAACAGGGTACTAGAGCCTCCATGCCCACAGATATCAGATCTTGTAGCCAAGCTAGAGGCAGTACAGTCGTGTACTAGAGCCTCCATGCCCACAGATATCACATTTTGTAGCCAACTTAGAGGCGGTACAACAGGGTACCAGAGCCTCCATGCCCACCCCCTATTACATCTTGCATCCAAGCTAGAGGTGGTACAACAGGGTACTAGAGCCTCCATGTCCATCTATATCACATCTTGTATCCAAGCTACAGGCGGCCCAACAGGGTACTAGAGCCCCCATGCCTGCCTGTATCACATCTTGTATCCAAACTAGAGCTGGTACAACAGGGTACTAGAGCCTCCATGCCACCTGTATCACATCTTGTATCCAAGCTAGAGGCGGTACAACAGGGTACTAGGGCCTCCATGCCCGCCCGTATCACATCTTGTATCCAAGCTAGAGGCAGCCCAATGGTACTAGAATTTTTATTTTCTTCTGATATTGTAATGATGTTTATCAACATTACAATCACACATATAATGTTTAATTCGATTCGCACAACTCCCTCTAGGGGAGGGATTTTTCTTCTGACATTGAGTGTATATCCGGTGGTTTGGGGATAAGATGAGCCCTATGCTCTTCACTTTTCCTTCTGGAAGGACTGCTGCAAAAGGCACTCTAAACGCCCCTTTCTGCCCATTCCCAGGAGCCTGTACACTACATGCAGTTCTTTAATGGCTTAGTTTCTACAATGATATCAGCCACAATTTAAAGGAACGCTGCTAGTAGCATATTATACAGTAAAGACTGGTATACAGTTTGGGGAGAAAATATTCCTTATAACCTGTAATGTATATATAATGTAGCGCATGAGTCCAGTGGGCAGTCCTCCCATACCGTGATTGACCGCTATCTCTATGTGCAATAAAGGCTCTCAATCACTAATAAGGCTGCCCACTGGACTTACATACCCCGAGGGAGCAGGAATGTGTTATTTACTGTGAAGCACCATTAATTTCATAGGAAGATATGCAATAAATGGTTATCCTGAATTTTTCCCCCAAACGATATACTGTGTATCACACTGCTCAGCTCTTCTTACTTTATCACATGCTTGCAGAAAAAACAGCCTGACAGGTTCACTTTAATGATGTAGCTGTCAAATCCTGCAGGACTATGTTTAATCCGTACTGACCCCGAATCACCTTAAATAACATAGATAAGATTATTAGAACTTTTCAGCTCAACATTTCTTGCACAAATATTTTGGTCTATCTTACAAAATGTTAATAGTCAAACTCAGAAAATGACGGTTTTTTAAAACCCTCTCTGAGAGCAGCACAAGGTAGTGCCAGGCACATTGATTATACTGCTGTGTGCATAAGTTAAGTAGTTAGCAGAAACTTGCACTTTATTAGTAGTAACCAGTCACAGAGGACTACAGGAAGTAGTCCTATATATTCATGAGCTGCCAATGGCCTCACCCAACCCACCCTCCAGCCACTGGTTAACAGTGTTACTATGCATAGGGAGAGCTGTCAATTAGTGGCCAGAGGGTGAGGTGGGTGAAGCATGAATGCTGAAGACTAGTTCCGGTGGTCCTCTATGTCTAGCCGTTACTGATAAAATGCAAGTTTCTCCCAAACTACTGCAGAAATATCACTGCTATCAGCAAGCCTGTCACTACCTGGTTCTACTTTCAGAGAGGACTGCAAAAAGACAAATTCCCTTTAGCAACATCCTGAATTCTTGCAGTTTACACACTGGCCACAGAGCCTCACAATAAGCTGATACTGTAGAGATAATTTCTCAGCTGTCAGGCCCCTTTTGCACGGCCAAGAAAATCGTGCAAGATTTGTGCGTTACGAGAAGCACATATCTCACATGAATATGAACCTCTTTCTTTTGAATGGGGTCAAATACATGAGTGATTTTTGTCCCGCATCGCGGTGTGGGAAACAACTCGTAGCATGTCTTATCTTTGGGTATTCCCTCGGAACGCCTCACCCATTGCTTTCAATGGGGCCGGAAAACACTGGCCGATCCTCCGGCACAACTATACTGAAGTGATGGGAGGCATTTTTGACACAAACACCTCACATCCGCGGGTACATCGCACGTTCCCATATGCGATATCGGCCCAAAAATTAGCCTCATTATCACAGGTAGGTGTGCAATGAAAGGTAACAGATCTAATGTAAATCTGAAGTAGTTAACACAGAATCAAAGCACTGACCATGTCTGACGGAAGCAGCTCACCTCCTCCCCTCCTTGCACAGGTCACAGAGCATGCCCACAACACTCTACCATAGCAGGGAATAGAAAGTTTTCTCATGTTTCTTATGAGCTGCTGTTCACAGCTCAAAGTAGGAGCTGAGACAAGTTGGCTGCCCCAATAATCATTAAAGGAGATGTCCCGCGCCGAAACGGTTTTTTTTTTTTTTAAACCCCCCCCCCGTTCGGCGCGAGACAACCCCGATGCAGGGGTTAAAAAAACCACCCGCACAGCGCTTACCTGAATCCCGGCGGTCCGGCGTCTTCATACTCACCTGCTGAAGATGGCCGCCGGGATCCTCCGTCTTCATGGACCGCAGGGCTTCTGTGCGGTCCATTGCCGATTCCAGCCTCCTGATTGGCTGGAATCGGCACGTGACGGGGCGGAGCTACACGGAGCTACACGGAGCCCCATAGAGAAGAGGAGAAGACCCGGACTGCGCAAGCGCGGCTAATTTGGCCATCGGAGGGCGAAAATTAGTCGGCACCATGGAGACGAGGACGCCAGCAACGGAGCAGGTGAGTATAAAACTTTTTATAACTTCTGTATGGCTCATAATTAATGCACAATGTACATTACAAAGTGCATTATTATGGCCATGCAGAAGTGTATAGACCCACTTGCTGCCTTGGGACATCTCCTTTAAGAAAAATGTACTAAAAACATATATTCCATCCTAAAATAGGAAACCTATTACCAAAAAAAGTTTAATATCTGTCTTCAATTAATTAAAAATAACACAGCCACATTGTGTCCTTTGATCCTTAAAAGTATCTATTTAACAAAATCACAGCACCAGACCAACTATAGTACATAAATCCAGTGCCATAACCACGCTCATAACAAACACAGCACCAGAACCAAGCTCAGTACATAAAACCAGTGCTGCAACCAAGCTTATAAAGTAAATACAATACCAGAATCAAGCTAATAAATACTGCGCCAGGAGCTATATTTCTTCTCTATATGGCCAGTTTCAGACAAGGATATTAAGGACACTTTTTCCAGATGTGTCGCAGCCTGACCACTAGTCTACTGACCCAAACTCACAGAATGACATGGTTCTATCATGGGGCACCATAGCGAATCTCAAATTTGTTTCCTGCTCATCATGCCTGAGAAAAAAATATATACAGCATATATACTGTATACACAGGTGGTATAGACGCAGTAGTTCACCTCTAGTATACCTCTAAATGATACAGCTATAATGTACGCAAAACACTGGCTCTATACAGTGCAGTGATAGTGATTACAGTGCAAGTATCTGTTTAGAGTTGTCCGTATTCTGTTTTTTTCTTCCTCGGTCCAGACCGCCACTGAGATTTCTTCCAGACTTGACTCACTTCTGCACAATTTACCCATCCTGCTCCACCCCTAATGATCTTCTCGATGCTCCCCTATAGCAATAATTTCCCCGCTATGGTCGCACTAAATAATAGCAGGACCACAGCAGGGGCACTAAGTCACAGTGCTACCCCATTAAGTAATGGTGCCCCTGACCTAGCCACACTAAGTAATAGTGCCCCTGACCTGGCCCCTGCTAAGTAATAGTGCCCCTGACCTGGCCCCTGCTAAGTAATAGTAACCATGACCTGGCCTCTACTAAGTAACTGTGCCCATGACCTGGCACCACCAAGTAATAGTGCCCCTGACCTGGCCCCACTACGTAATCGTGCCCCTGACCTGGTCCCACTACGTAATTGTGCCCCTGTCCTGGCCCTACTAAGTAATAGTGCCCCTGACCTGGCCCCACTAAGTAATAGTGCCCCTGACCTGGCCCAACTTAGTAATAGTTCCCCTGCTGTGGCCCCACTAATAGGACCACCACTAATAGTGCTGTGGCTCAACTTAGTAATAAGACCCCCCCCCCCCCCCCCCCGTGTCCCCAATTAGTAATAGGACCTACCTCTGTGGCCATAATTAGTGACTCTAATGGCTATAAGAAGCAATAGTAACTCCTCTGTGTCCATAATGAGCAATAGAATCTCTCTGTGACCCCAATGGGTACCAAGATCCCCTATGTGGCCCGAATGAATAGGTGCCCCACTTTGTCATCCCCAATAAACAATAGGACATTCCCCTTTGCAATTGAGCAAGTTGGGGTGTGCGAGACCGCGCATGACATCAGGTCCCCCACGTGTGTAACTAATGCACGGATTCTTGGCAATAGCAGCGGTGCCAGGCTGCCGTAAACATTTGCTCTGGATCGGGCCCATGAGGCTCATGCCCCCCCGCCCAGCCCGCCCCCAGCTCGTAAGCCAACTTCATAGCTCCCTGTTTCTGTTTCTCCCTGATTAATTTGAGTGGTGTCCTATAAAAGCCACATCGCTGCCAGCCTCCTGGATTGAGCTTTGTGCTCCAAATGACTGTCTGCCATCTCCATTATACATGACATTTCTACAAAAGCGCAGAGTGTTTACAAAAAAGGCAAAAGCCAATTAGAAATAAACATTACCTGAGGAACGGCTCTGCAGACAATGCACAATAAATGGGGCTCGGCGATTGGGTTTGAACTCTTTGTAACCTCAGCTTCACAAAAAGCACAAAAGATCTGCTGAATGAAAAAAATATTCAGTTCCAGTTTGCCATTCACCTTGAGCTGAAAATCCTGTTTAAACAGCAGCCCCTATGAGCTGGTAATGATCTCGCAGAATTAAACTTGCAGCTCTGTTGGGCACATTTCCAATCTCTGTACTAAATACAAGTACTAAATCCCCCGGGGGGGAATATCTTGTGGAATCCCAGCAGATTGGAATGTTTTGGGTGACAACATTCACATTTCCAGAGTTCTTGCTGCCACTTCGTCCCTCTAGAAACTAGTTATTTTCTTTGCTTTGGACTAAATACAAGACTTCATTACTGCTTACTTCAAGAGTGAAGATACCGAGCCGAAATCACCCTGACCAGCCATAAAATATACTTTTTTATTGTCCACCTATTTCTTTCATATAAATTCCAAATTTCTACACGATTTAAAGGGGTTGTCCCGCGCCGAAACGTTTTTTTTTTTTTTTCAATAGCCCCCCCGTTCGGCGCGAGACAAACCCGATGCAGGGGTTAAAAAAGAAAACCGGATAGTGCTTACCTGAATCCCCGCGCTCCGGTGA
Source organism: Eleutherodactylus coqui (assembly GCF_035609145.1). Taxonomy (NCBI): domain Eukaryota; kingdom Metazoa; phylum Chordata; class Amphibia; order Anura; family Eleutherodactylidae; genus Eleutherodactylus; species Eleutherodactylus coqui. The sequence goes on along the minus strand of NC_089848.1, from coordinate 58,119,438 downwards.
CTTCTTACTTACCTTGTGAAGATGGCCGCCGGGATCTTCACCCTCGGTGGACCGCAGGTCTTCTGTGCGGTCCATTGCCGATTCCAGCCTCCTGATTGGCTGGAATCGGCACGTGACGGGGCAGAGCTACGAGGAGCCGCTCTCCGGCACGAGTGGCCCCATTCAGAAAAGAAGAAGACCCGGACTGCGCAAGCGCGGCTAATCCGGCGATTAGACGCTGAAAATTAGACGGCACCATGGAGACGAGGACGCTAGCAACGGAACAGGTAAGTGAATAACTTCTGTATGGCTCATAATTAATGCACGATGTACATTACAAAGTGCATTAATATGGCCATACAGAAGTGTATAACCCCAACTTTGTTTCGCGGGACAACCCCTTTAATGAAAAAAATATATACTTTTTTTTTTTTTTCAAAAAAAATTAAAGTTCTATTCCCCTGCACAGACAATAGGTAGAAAGAAGAAAAAAAGTGTTTATGTCAGACTAATCCCTCGGTTTGATGCCATCCGTCACAATGAGTCCGAGGTTTAACCCTTTAATGATGCGGCCCTTTTTCCCCCATTTTTATTCTTTCCTCCCCCCTTTTAAAAAATCGTAACTCTTTTATTTTTCCATCGACGTCGCTGTATGAGGGCTTGTTTTTTGCAGGACGAGTTGTATTTTTCAGTGGTGCTACTTAACTCTTTCCAATCCAATTTGTATCCTGGTTTTCCTAGGGGGCTTACCCTTTTTCTGCCGTTATACAACAGTGCTATCTACTGTCTAAAGCCAGTACTGCATGAGGTGACATGTTGGATAGGCTCCGACAGCAGAGAGGCTGGCAATATACAGTAAGAGAACCCTGACTGACATCTTCCAACATGGGAGCTGTACAGCCTTAAATCATAATGTCTTTAGACGTCAGACAGTGGATTGGAGAGGGTTAATGTACCATATAATGTACTGAAAAACTTTTAAAATTCTAAGTGGAGTAAAATGAGGAAAAAAAACCAAAACATATTCCACCATCTTTCGGTGCGTCTTGTTTCTACAGCGCCCAAACTGCAACAAAAATGACATGATAACATATCTATGGGTCAGTACGATTACTACCATACCAAACTTATAGTTGTTTTTTTTTTTTGCTGTACTACATTTATTTTTTCGGGGATACAGGGTATATACTGAAAAGGGTAACTCTAACTTTTGACAGTAAAGAACCCCCACTGGGCATGCATACATCACAATACATTGACCCTATGAATCTATCAACTACATTTTTCTATCACATTATTTAATAACCAGCTATAATTATCCTTACATTAAGGTTCATAGGGAGTGAGGGGGGGGGGGGGGCATAATTGAGCAGTAGGCATTAAAACCAGAAATATGCAGGTGAATTCTGCATAACAAGAAGGTTTCATAGGAATACTGAACATTTCCTGCATTGGGAAGATAATAGGAGATAATGACTGAAGCACACAGAGCTCCTTGGGTAGATTGCTATAATAAACTGCTCTCTCTAAGCACTTAACATAGAGTTTTAATTTGTGACTAGAAGACGTGTCTGTAGCAATGGTGCGCCCGCTAAACATCCTGACAGCAAGAGGCTATAGTAGGCTGACACCGGCCCAAGGATGATTAGATGGTTACACCACTGGGTCAATGACTGGGCCAATCACCAATATATCCACTTGAGCTGCGGTGTGCTCTGATTTTACAATGGGCTGGTCAGAATGATAAAAGGCTGCAGTGCATGTTATAGCTTTGGATTAACCACAGTCAGCAATGGATTCAACAACTCTGTGAAATGTTTGTTCTGTTCTCCTTTGCAACACATGGACTGAGGGCGCATCCTTTACAAATGTCCTGTATAGTAGCAGAGACCGTGCACAGTCACATGTTTGTTTTTGTTTTGCCCATATGTTATACAGTCTTAGGGCTCTTCCCCACGAGCGGATATACGGCAACGGCATTTTTCCGCAACCGCAGACAGCGTTTTCTCCTCCATTCACACAACTGTGAGCATCGTTTTAGCGGAAAAAATACGTTGCACCCCGGAAAACCCTCGCTCTGCCAAAATCCTCGGGATGCCTTCCAGTGCCTATATAAAGGCACCTGTAAGCTTTTCGCAGCGTTGGACACTACAAAAATGCCTCCCCCTCCCTTCTCTTTCCCTGCTCCCATAGGAGTCTATAGAACCTGCCCACGTATATTGGCCAAAGCATAGTTCTAGAACTATCTTTTGGCTGAGTGTATATACGCTGGCCGCGCATATGTTCTATTTTTCACGCTGACAGTGTATTTACATGCCGTATATTCACCCGTGTGAACGCTTTTATTGGAAACGAATGCTTCACATGGGCACCGTATATGCACCCGGGCATGAAAGCGCGGCATATATGTGCTCATGGGAATAAAGGCCTAGGCTGGTTTAACAGAAGCGGTTTATCTCGGCTATTTAGCTGTGCTAAAACGTTGGCCAAAAAACGCGATCATCTGATGCGCTGGATTTCAATGCATTTGTTCAGATGGGCGATGTTTAGCCATGTAAAATCAGCCATCCGGAAAAGATAGCACATATGATGTCGATTCTGGCGGCCGAATTTTGACGTGACCGGCAAAGATAGGTCTTGCCCTATCTTTTGGCCGCAATCAGCTGGCAGCTCCCATAGAAGCTTATGAAAGCTGCCGGCAAAAGAGAGGGAGTTTAGCAGTGGCTAGTGAGTTGAAGGAGCCAGTTGAAGAATTTCTCCCCGGCTGACGGAATACGGGGTGCAGTATGTATACCGTGTGAATGGGTGAGAAAACGCGAGATTCAGCCATGACATGGTTGCTGTCATACGTGCGTTCTTCGGCAGCGTTGCAGACGGATGAAAAACGCATTGCCTGTGTGAAAGGATAGAATTTCTTACCCGAAAATTCCTTTTTTCTAAGTCATCATGACGGCAGTACCTGGAGGTTACACCTTGACCTCGTAGGGACAGGAAGCAAGAGACTTGAAAAGGCTCCTCCTGCCTCCCATTCTCCAGTGTGTTCCAAATTACTTACATGGACATGTCGCGGTTTATCAGGAAAATTTTTTATTTGCTCCGAGAAAAAAAAAGACATAGTTAGTCCCGTTAAACACAAGAATAGAGGGGTGCATTACCCGAACATTAACAGAAATATTATGCCATAATATCGCATGAAAATTATCTATAGACGTCTCTAGATATATATCTATATAATATATATTATATATACACACATACATACATACACATATATGTATTCACGCCTATATGCGTGTTTTGTTTTTTTTTGGGAGGGAATAACGTGCCGTCATGATGACTCGGAAAAAAAGGAATTTTGGGTAAGAAATTCTATCCTTTTCCCCGACATCATTATGACGGCAGTACCTGGAGCCATACCAAATTACTTTAGGGGGGGGGGGGCTATTGCCTGTAAGACCTTCCTTACGAACGACAGGTCCGAGGAGAGGTCGGTGTTTAGTCTATAGTGTTTTGTGAATGTGTGCAGGCTGGACCACGTGGCCGCCCTGCATATCTGGTCTGGCGTAGCCATGGCCCTTTCCGGCCAAGAGCACGATACTGCTCTCGTCGAATGGGCCTTTCGTCCTTCCGGAGTCGCCCTGCTGCTGGAAGAGTAGGTCTGCTAGATTGCTGTTTTTATCCAGCGGCTAATGGACGTCTTAGAAGCCGCTCTTCCTCTGCCCGGCCCCTGAAATTGAATAAAGAGATGGTCAGTTTTTCTAAAGAGGGGTTGTTCGGTCTAGATAACAGAGGATGGTTCTTTTTACGTCCAGGCTATGGTATTCTCTCTCTTTATCGTTTTTGGGGTTCTGACAGAAGGATGGAAGGATAATCTCTGACTGCTTATGGAATTTTGAAGCTACCTTGGGTAAGAAGAAGGGGTCCATTTTCAATATAATTCTGTCATCCAGGACTATTAGATATGGTGTCCTGCATCGCCTTTACGAGTTCGTCGAGGTCACTTGATGAAAATCAATACTTCTTATTTTCATCTTTAGCGTCAGGGGGATGCTCAAATAGCTCGCCTTCCGAGAGCTCTCCCAGTGACTGCTCTGAGTCTGAGCTTGTTAAAGGCACATAACTGGGCCTTTTGGCGGTTCTTTTTTCCTGCTGGGCTGGGGGGAGGCTAGAGATGGAAGCTCAGACCTCTTCTCTGACAAGGAACCTTATGTCCTCCATGAACTCTGACTGTTTCTCCTTGAGGATTTTTGCCGTGCATTCTGGGCATAACGATTTTTTGTATGCCTCTTCTAGTTTTTTAAAACACAGGGAGCACTTCCCGTGCCTTTTCTTGGGATCCTGCTTTGTTTTGGCAGATTCCCTGTCCTGCAATGATACATGCATAGGGCGTATAAACACGCTATAGGCCAAGGAAGATCCTGGGGCTAACTGGGGGATGTGCATGATGACACCGATGTGCTGCACCACCTCGCTGTTGAAAGGAACTGAAAAAAGGTAGAGGTTTGACACCCAATGGGAGCATGTGGGTAGTCCATGTGAAATGACTTGTTGAGTTCCTGATGGCCTATGAGATAGCTAAGCCAGGGGCCTGTCTATAGAGGTAGCAGTGAGCAGGGGTTTTATTGTATCTTGACGCCACCAGAAAGTCCTGGTGGAGCCAAGATTGACGGGGGTGACTCCCCCTGTACCTGATTGGCTGCACAGCTGGCTGGACTGAGGATCCTGGCAGCCCACAAAGGAAGGCTTTTTTGGAGCCCAGCAGCATACAGTGACCCCCCTGCTGCAGCCACGCCACCCCAGCTCTTCCCCGGCGGCGTGAAACAAGTGCTTCCCTCCCCCCTCCATCCCCCCATGTAATTTTCAAGTTGCCGGCGGCAGCAGACCCAAGGCGGCCCACCCCTCCCCCCGAGGTCAAATGGAAAACGAACCCTCCCCCTAAGCCTGCAGGGCTGGCAAAAAGCAGTGGAGACACTGCTAGGACCTTCAAGGTTTGACCCTATCGGGAGCTAGAGGTGTGACAGGGGCCTTCCTCCTGTCAAACCCCTAACTTCTGGTGGCGTCAAGATACAAGAATACTATGAGCAGTAGGCTGGAGAAAGTTTGTTCAGCTGGAAAATGGTGGTGAATCAGAGGCGGATCAGCTTGCCCACTGAAGAAATGACAGGGGGATCGGAGATGTGGCATGGGTCATCAGAAGAAACTGTGCATAGGATTGTCTGCTGTATGTGAGCGAGTCTCTAGGGGTGAAGCGGTATGGCTATTTCAGTGAACGGGGCCTTGAAGAATTGTCACAGGGAGCTAACAGGGCAACAACTGCTTATTAGTCTTAGGCTATGGAAGTCTGGTCGTGAAAGAAGGTGACTTGTAGTGTTCTGTATAGGATGCAGTTGAAGCAGAATTGGCTGTATTGAGTGTATTTGAATCCAAGGTGGGGTTAGCTCTGTGGAAGTCTGTTGGGGTGTTGGAAAGGAACATCAGCGTAGTTGGAAGCAGAGAGGGGTGAATGGTCCTGGGCTACTATCTGGGAGATATTGTAACTGTGTCTACTACAGGGATGGACAAGCTAGTAGTTGGAAGCCTGGTTGCCTTCTGGCCTGAAGTATAGCCTGGTTAGTTAGTCCTGAAAGATAACAGATGGAGCTGGACTGTTAGTAGGAGGGGTGGCACAGTATTGGTTCTCGAGAACACGGCCTAAGATACAGAGGCTACACTCCTTGATTTAATTGAAAAGGGGACTCCAAATGGATGTTTATGGGGTGGTCTGGCTAGTTCAGTCTTGAGGTGTAACAAACTGAATGGAGACAATAACAAAAAGGGTGATGTAGAAGGGGTTCTTGAGAGTAGGCTTGAGTCAATAAGGGCCATTCATTGATTACATAATGGTAAGTATATTTTACAGAAAGCCTTGTAAAGTGACAGTCCTGGAAAGAGACTCCTGTGGACTGAACATAAAGTGTTGCATTGTTATATTCTGCTCAGTTGGTGAATAAACTCACCATTTAATAGCCAGATAACAGCCCTACATAATGAAAGTGATTACAGTGCATTTCATTCTCTTTCCGGGCCCAGACTACCATAAAGACTTCCAGCCACAACTCTGCACAGTCTTTGTAGACACATACTCTTTCCCCATCCTGCTGATACCACCTCTTCCCAGGGTCTCCTTATAATAACAGTGTCCCTTTTTGCACCCACAAAGTAATAGTTTGCAACCCCAACACAGTTATAATTCTCATTTGTGCCCTCAAAAAATAATGCCCACTTTGTGCCCCTGAAAACTAATAACCCAAAATAAGTGTCTACTCTATGCCCCTACAAACCAATAGTAGCCTCTGTGTCTGTGTAAACTAATGGCGGCCCCACTATACCCCCCAAATTTTAATAACAGACACTGTGTACTCCAACATTTTAATGTTCCCTTAGTGCCCCCACATTCTAATAATGGCCCCGCCAGGCCACAATATTCTACTAATGGTCCCTCTGTGCCCCCAAATTCTAAAAGTGTCCCCTTCTGTACTCCTGCATTGTAGCACTTCCATGCCTCAACTTCCTATTAGTGTCCCACTCTGTACCCCCATATAATCCACATTCTAATAGTAGTACCCCTGACTTCACCAGATAACACAAACTGAACTTTGTTTCCTCCTCACTCTGGCTAAAGACACATAGCTTGCCTCAGTGTAATTAATGTTGGTTGGCTCCTCAGCTGTCTCCTGCCTCTGTACAGTAAGCGATGTGGAGACGAGTCAAGCTACGATATACATTGAGGCACACTATGTCTGTTGTCAGTCAGTGTGAGAGGGAAAGAAAGTTACATCTCTGTTGTCAGATCAGGGGGGGGGGGGGGGGGAGAACACAACTATGACTCTTACTGTGGTGTTCCAGGCCTTTGAGCCCCCTCAGGTGTAAGGACCCATTTGCAATTGAAACCATTGTGAGCCCTACATCTACACTACTGATAACCATTAAGAGTTTATGCCGCGTATGAGTACTCTAACCATCAAGATTGTCATACTACTGTAAGTGAAGGTTTACGTTAAGATAAACTGAACTGATTGTGTTACTCTTCTCATTCACTTCACTAGAAAAAAAATCCATGTTCCATGCAAAAAATTCATGCGTACGTTGCCTACAATTCCATAGGCCTATCACAGGATTGGAATTTTCCGTGCAAGTTCAGCAAATCTGAAATTCCCTGTAGCTCTGCAGGTTTCAGGCACAGGATATGCCATAAGTGCTCAATAGGTCTGAGTCCCACCTCTAGACCATAATCTAGCTGGAGAATGGAGATCCTGTGACCTCATTTGTCAATTGAGGCTGGTCACTTTCATCATAGAAGTCAATAAGGAGGTGGCCATACTTGTGTGTGGTCTTCTCCACTAAAGTCTATGGGAGATACAGAAAGAGCCGAGTAAGCATCCACAGCCAACTCTCCATTGACTTTTTTCCCCATTCTACAGATTGCTGAAAATTCACATTTGTGAATATGCCATAATAATTTATACAAGAAAAACCGCAATAAAGGGATTTTACTGAGTCCTTTATTGTGAACTCATCCATAAAGGGGTTTTGTCATTTAAAGAAAAAATATCTAAACTTACCTATTCCTTCCCGGTCTGTCTCCTTATCACATCTTCTACTGATTGAGCTTCTCCCGTGCCCCAGGTCAGCTCACTGCAGGCTGGGCCCAGCTTGTTATGAAGGCTGCTTAGCACAAACTCCTTCCTGCTGGGTCAGTGAAGGTCACATCCCTGTGCTGTAGCTTCCCTGCCTAGGAAGGAATTGTAATCTATTTCAGAGAGTACACAGTCCTCCTGCTGGCCTGTGAGCTGTGACGTAATGTACATTGGCAGACTGCAACACTTCACTCTAGGTTTTAAGTACATGTTATATCCATGTTGTACACACACATGTATATAATTATGTCTATATATCTTGAATTATCAATATGGCATGGTTGTCAACTTAATTTGGGACATAAAAGCCTCACCCAAAGACTGATGTGACCTCCCCAAAATGTCCCTATCCTGGGACAATTTGCAACTATAGTTGGAAAACAATAGAAATAGAGCTTCCCATTTGTGTTAATTCATACCTATCTCATTAAGGTCTAGAATAATTACTGCTCAGTGCTTCCCTATGGTTATTATATTTTCTTCTCCACTCTAACTTGATGAAGGGTTAGTCAAACCCCAACCATGCCTATTTACTGCAAATTAATAATTTCATTGGAAGCTGCAAAAGGACATAATAGGCCAAACTAATCAGTTCCCCATTTGGGGTTGCCATAGGAAACGACCATTGTTGAGAAATTAAATGACCTCTATTAATTCTCAGAAGATAATAAACTCTGGTAATTTCTGCAGATTTCATGACACTGACAACTATGACCTAATCAGCAATCAGAAGCCTAATTCAAATGAACAAATCAGCAGCTCTAACGGCATCAAAAAAGTCAAAGTAGTCAAATTAAGCCCTACTGTTTCCCTGTAAATTAATGAATATGACAAATTATTCTCCTCATGCCTGTTGACGCCTAGTTGGTATTTAATTGGCAGACATGTAAAATTTGGCTTCAAGTCAATAAGAACTAAATGGCAAGTACATTCTCTATGAATAGTGACAGCTATGAACAAAGTTCCCTGCAAAAAAGTCAGTGCCCAAATTACTTTTCCTAGAAATTTCTCATTTCCCTTTATGTGTGTTGTAATGAGATCATTACTAGAACAATATGCACATTTTATGAGACCGTTTCTGTCATGCACCAACTGCTGACGAATCTTCATGGTATGTGTTTACCTGCTTTAAAGTGTAGCTCAGCACTAAATACTACTCTCTTCTCCTACCTGGCCCATGTTCAGCCGGGTCATTTATCAAGATTTAATATCATGTCTTCTTAATGATCATGATTGTTATGTGTTATTCACATTAGACTTCAGGTTTCTGTTTTGCTGCCTTATTACTTTCAAAATCACTTGCTGTTAATTGTTGCAAGGACGGTTTTAGACAGAAGGTAGCCCTGTGCAAAAGTGGGGCCTGAAATGCTAACATAATAATGAATGTTATGTACAGAGCCCTAATAATGAACTATAGTATCTAGGCAAATAGTACTAAAGAGCATCCAGATCTGACACAGTGAACATAGTCTACATCCGTGATGGTCTAAGGCAGAGGGTTAATGTCAGTATGCCTACTGTTCTATGGCAGTAAAGGTTTTAGTCTTAGCATCTCTGGTGATCTAGGGCAGTGAAAGGATTAATAACTATTAAAAACAAGACAGCGCTCTAGGAAGTTGGTTGAAAAGACCAGAGAAAAAGGACTGCCATTATTCCTGGTGGTCTAGGGCAATGAAGGGGCTAACTTCAGAATTTCTGGTGGTCTAGGGAAGTGTAATGGTTAATGTCAATATTTATGGTGGTCTAGTACACTAAGGGTGTCTGTTTGTTCCAGCATCCATGGTGGTCTTGGGCAGTGAAGGGGTTAATACCGATATCCATGTTGGTCTAGTACAATGAGGGGGTTTATTCCAGTATCCATAGTGGTCTACTGTGCTGCATGTACTGTAATAAACCTGTACTACATGTACAGTAACGCTCTCTGCTTGCATTATATACTATACAGATTTGTACCTGTACTACATATTTGGTAAGTATGTGTACTGCTATGTACATGAAATACATGTCTAATACACGTTCTTGTACTATATGTATTGTACTATTCTCTGCCTGGTTTACATGTACAGTATTATATTTTTCATGTAGTACATGTAGCAGCAGTGGAAACCCCCAAGATGTGCCCGTATTTTGAAAACTACAACCTTCGTCCGTTTTCACACAACTGAAAAAATCGTTCAAGATTTGTTAGTTGCCGGGGCGCTCAAAGAACCAATCACAGCCATCGTGTCGTGGAGGCGGGATTCATCAATTGGCTAATTTTTGCGTGGATCCGCATACAGAAGTGACATGTCCCTTATGGTGTTGCTAATCTTGATTGCTAAACAAATCTGTTAGTCCAAAAAATTTTTGTGGAAATCACGGGAAAAATTCAATTTTTTTCATACTCCCATTCCTCAAATAATTTTTTTTGTCAATATGGAAATACGGAGCTACAGCTCTTATGTTTCCACGAGGAGCTCTTCTCCTTCTTATGCCATGTTTCCTCCCCCTCCTCACCTGCTGTCATCCATAGCAAAATGTTTGGTGGCTTTACAGCTGTTCCTTGGAGCAGGCCTGTGCTTGAGTGTTGTCTTCACCTGGCAGAATTTCCTCTTGAAAAAAGTCGACATTGCTTTTAAAACAAGTAGCACAACTCCTGTCTCACTTGGTGCAATTCTTCATTTAGAAGACTCTGTGGGCCTTTTTTTGTTTTCAGTGACACCCCCGTGCTACTATTGACTCCTGCACCACTGTACACTATTTTGACCAATTTTTGGGAGGAGCACAGTGTTCTCCAGATGTGTGGCTGTATTCCCATGCATTGTGGGGGGGGGGGGGAGTGGCTTTAGCTGCACTGGGGACCTTCTGGAGGGCAAATTAGTGAACCCTCTTTTTTTTCCCCATTGACCTTTATGAGATTTGGAATTGACCGTCCAGATGATTTTTGTGAAATCGACTTGATAACGGCACAAATTGATCTTCCACTAATCTCTCATCACTAGTCACTTCTTTCTGCGGCTCCAGATTAAGGCCTCATGTCCACGGGGAAAATAAGAATTAAAATCCGCAGCGTTTTTCCCGCACGCGGATCCGCGCCCCATAGGAATGCATTGACCACTCGCGGGTAGATAAATACCCGCGGATGGTATTTAAAAGTGAATTAAAAAATTTCTGGAGCAAGAAAAAAAATGGACATGCTCCATTTAGGTGCGGATCATGCGTGCCGGAGCTCATAGAGCACATAGCTCAATTGATCTCCCGCATGAAAAATAAAAGACAATTACAGTGCATACGGAGCCCAAATTCGCGTTACAAATCTGCAGCGGATCTGATGTTCCCCGTGGACATGAGGCCTTAAACACATTGGCTATTCCACGTGCAGATTCTACAGATTGATAAATCCATGTGTGGGTTTGTGTCAAAATCTGCAGCGGAAACGCAACAGATTTCGCCCTTGATTTTTCAGTTAAATTGTGTGCTGAAAATTTCACAGCGAAATCCACCATGTGAACATGGCCCAAGGGTACCTTCTAGAGTTGAGCGAACGTATTCTTCCAAGCTTGCTGCTCGTTCGAGTATAAGCATACTGGATGGTGAATGCTGTGTTCGACCCCGCCCTAGTTTTTGGCCCCTCCCCGCTGTGACGTGTCAGTTTTTGCCCCTCATTTGTTGGGTTTGTTGAGAGAGAGAACACACGAACCCCCCTCCCCCCCCCAACCAAAGAAAAAAAAAAAAAGCTCGGCACCCGACGTCCCACATACAAAAATGCTCGAATCTCCCATTGTAGTCATTGGGGTTCGTTACTCGAGTAGAGCTCTCGCATTTTACGAAAAGCTCGACTTGAATAACGAGGACCCGAGCATTTGGGTGCTCGCTCATCTCTAGTACCTTCACATGGGGTGTATTTACAAGAGTTTGCACAGTGGAAAAACAGCAGACAATACACACCAAATCCACAGCATCCACATCCCCCCCAAATAGTGTGGATTTTCAGGCAGATTCTGGTGCAGATTTGCCGCTAGTTTTAACATTTACATTTCAAGGGTTGAGACCCCTTTGTAAAAAACAGCAGCAAAAATATACATCCTGAATCAGCAGCATATTTAAAATACATGTTATGCGTTTTTCTCCGCAGCATTTACATCATGGGTCCAGGCACTCTTAGGATCCATAAAGGGTACATTCACACTTTGCTTTTGCTGCAAATTTTTGAACAGCTGCAGAAAATCTGCTGCAAATGCGCTATGTCACTCCTAAATCTGCAGGGATCCATAACAAAATAAACATGAAATCTGCAACAAATCGTGGATTGTTGTACATCTGCATAAATTTCACAGCAAATGCAACGTTTGTGCCATGTGCTTAGCGGTGCACTGCTGGAGTAGTTAGTGGGTTGTGGCAACTGCAGCATCACACTGCGGCAGACAGGAGGAGCTGAGGACACAGACAGGAACCAGAGTGCTGCTGGGAAATGTAGTTTCCAAGCAGTCACATGGTACTGTCAAACAGAGTGGCAAAAACCAGGAAAAAGTGAGGCGAGAGGCTTAACCCCTTTAAACAATGTACTTTATATGGATCATTGCGGATGTGGCAATACCAAATTTGTGGCGAGTTGTTTGGTGTGCTTTTTTTTTTTCACATATTGAGGGGGAAAAGGTGGGGTTTTGACTTATATACACATATATATATATATATATATATATACACACACATACACATATATACACACACACACACTTTTTTCATTTTTTTACTTTTCATTTTTGCCCCATTAAGGGACTTGAATTTCACTGCATTTGATTGTTCCTATAATACACCGCAAAACTTCAGTATTGCAGTGTATTATAGGCTCCTATAAGGCTCATCCATAGATACCCAAAGGCCATCTTCAAGCTTGCGGGTGCCATAGCAACCCATCAGGTCCTCAAGATCACATTTGGGGGGTTTTAGTGGGTGTCAGAAGGAGCCCTGTCCCTCTGTCAGCCTTTTACATGCGATGATCGCATTGACCGCAGCATGTTACGTGTTAAATAACTGAGATCAAGTCCCCGCTGTTGGAGGTGTTGCCCAGCTATCATTAGACAGCAGAGCCCTTGCTTCCCCTAGCACAAGAGACCAGTGACAGCCTTCCAATGCAGCACCATGCTTGGGTGAGATGTGCTGTAATAACACTAGAAATGGTCATCCAGGGTATGCTTTTTCTTTCACTTCTGTGGCACACTTCATTTTGTGCACTGTGGGGGGGGGGGGGGCATTACTACTAATGTGGGAACTCTGGGGGAGACTTACAATTATTTGTGGGGGTACTATTGAGCAATACTGTTGTTCTTGAGAACAGTCTAGTTGACACAGCTACTCTTGCAGCATCACAACCCTTTCCAATCCACTGTCTGACGTCTGAAGACATTCTGATTGAAGCCTGTACAGCTTTGATGTCGGAAGACGTCCGGCAGGGTACTTTTACTGTATATTACTGGTCCCTCTGTTGTCGGGGGCCTCTCCAGCATGTCCCATACCGCAGTACTGGCTCTAGCCAGCAGATGGCGCCATTGTATAATGGCAAAAAGAGAAAGCCCCCTAGGTAACCCTGAATACAAAATTGGATTGCAAAGGGTTAATGTTGGAGAAATTCTGCTTGGCACAATTATTTTTGGAAATACTGCTTGGCCGCTATTACTATTAGAGACACTACTTTCCAAAATTTACAGCATTTTTTGAGGCACTTAGTGGGCTTAATTTCTGTTATAGATAGTATCACCTTGGCAAAAGTTATTTTTGGGGGCCACTGTCTGTGGCGCTATTTACTACATAAGTAGTTTTAAGGTCACTTCTAATTACTGTAGGGGGCATTATGTGTGACAGTGTTTACTGTATCATCACTATCTGTGTGGTACTATTATCTTCCGAAGGAATATCTGTATAGCTCTGATATTTATGCAGTATAGTATTTGGGGGCAAAAGGCCACAAAGCAATCCCTGTATTAGGGGTAGTTTGTGTTGAGAAAATAGGGAGGATGTTGAAAAGTAAACTCTGCAGACACAAGTCATGTCTGGAAGAACCATCACCGTGGTCTGGGCCGTATGGAGAAGATGATGAAAGAGAACAAATCCAATTAGAGAAAACATCACCTGTGAGTCATTAGCTTTAACTGTATTGTATTTTGTCTGCATCTGATCATTGCTGTATTCTCCTGTATTTTCTGCAGTGCTAAATTGAATTTAACAGGAATTATCCAGCCAAGGAAAGTGTGCTGCTGAACCAGTTTATCTACATGTAGGTCTATCATGTAAAACTTGTCTTGGGTGTGAGAAGGGGGAATTTGGTACATATGTGTCTTAAAAGGGGTTGTCCCGCGCCGAAACGGGTTTTTTTTTTTTTTCAATAGCCCCCCCCGTTCGGCGCGAGACAAACCCGATGCATGTGTTGAAAAAAAAAACAGATAGTACTTACCCGAATCCCCGCGCTCCGGTGACTTCTTACTTACCTTGCGAAGATGGCCGCCGGGATCTTCACCCTCGGTGGACCGCAGGTCTTCTGTGCGGTCCATTGCCGATTCCAGCCTCCTGATTGGCTGGAATCGGCACACGTGACGGGGCGGAGCTACGAGGAGCAGCTCTCCAGCACGAGCAGCCCCATTCAACACGGAGAAGACCGGACTGCGCAAGCGCGTCTAATCGGGCGATTAGACGCTGAAAATTAGACGGCACCATGGAGACGGGGACGCTAGCAACGGAACAGGTAAGTGAATAACTTCTGTATGGCTCATAATTAATGCACGATGTACATTACAAAGTGCATTAATATGGCCATACAGAAGTGTATACCCCAACTTTGTTTCACGGGACAACCCCTTTAAGCACCTGATCTGTTAAAACCCTAGTAATGACCCTGGAGAGAAGAACTACTAATTTATTTTATGCCTCATGCTGTATTTACTTTATTACATGCTTTGAAATGGGATAATTTATTCAAACATTTGTTAAAAAAAAAACTTAAAAAATAAGATGTTATAAGTTGAGTTAATTCTGGACAATTTGTTTTTTAGAATGAAAGGGGAATTGAAAATAGAGATGTGACCGTATTGTAGGATGTTACAAGAAAGTGTCAAGCTGAAATTTTGAAGAATACTTGAATAACATTTAATGTCTTGATACTGTGAAAAAAAATCATATGCAGTGGGAAACTTCCATTAGCATTATTTTTGGCACTGCAGGAAATGGAAAGATAACAAGTGCCATATGTTCTTTTCGAACTTCTGTAATCACAGTGACCTTTCGAAGATAACTACAGAACATTTCAGTAGGTATTTTCCTAGCATACAGAGGAGATTGTTTTTGTTCCTCTATGGGGTTTTCTGTATTCAATAGAGTTGCTACCCCATAGTGCAACAAAGAATGGAAAATGGACCTGAAAGTACCTGAGGTGTTTTTTTGCGTATTTCGTTAGTAAGCATGTGACCTTTTTCCATCATCAAAAATAGCATGGCACCATAGTAATAATGAGTGCATAACAAGCATTGAACAGCCCCAGGAGTCTGAGCCCATGTTGGTGAAAATAGTTATGTAGTTACACTGTTAAGTTAAGAAACCCATTAGTTCAACCTATTGTCATGCAGTGTTCTCTCTCCCACTCATTTAAATTGGACTGAACTTGCAGCATCATTCCAAGCAAATGCTCAGATCTGTGCCAGCTTCAATGCACAGCAGCACCTGATCATCAGACGGGCCAGGCAATAGCCCCTTCACTGATCTGATATTGATGATCTATCCAGAGAGTAGTTATAGTCCTAGAAAATCCTTTTAAAGTGGCACTAGGCTTCCAGATAAATATTCAGTATAAGCTGGTACATGTGTAGATGAGGGTCGGGAGGGGTAAAGTGAAACCCCTTCCGGTATTGGTGTATCTTGACGCCACCGGAATTAGGGGTTGGAGGCGAGATACACTGCATGTATAAAAAAATGTGTTGCATTCTTAGGCCTTAGTCAGACGGGCGTTTTTAGCCGCGATTTGCGCATGCGTCTGGCGATTTTATAAAACCATTGCTTTGCAATGGTATCGGACACATGAGCGCTGTTTATGCGCTCGTCCGATAAATTATAGAACAAAAAAAATCGCATATCGCACCTATCTGCGATTCCTGTTCTCTTCTGTATATGCGCTCAATGGGGCCGGCGGCAGCAGCGCCGACCCCATTGAGAACATATAGAAGACAAATCATTCTTCTCTGCCACAGCTCTAACAGCTGTGGCAGAGAAGAACGATGTTTGCCCATTGAATTCAATGGAGCGGCAATACAGCCGCTCCATTGAAAGCAATGGGCTGCCGGCGTGCGCGGGGTGAATTGTCGGGAAGGGGTTAAATATATAAGCCCTTCCCTGCAATTCATCCTAAAATGTGTTAAAATAAAAAAAAAATTGTATACTCACCTTTCCGCTGCAGCCGGAGTCCAGCCGCGGCCGCTGTCAGTTCTCCTGAACTGCTTCTCGGCACTATTCAGCCGGCGGGGCTTTAAAATCCCTGCCTGCTGTATGATCTGCCTCTGATTGGTCACAGCCCTGACCAATCAGAGGCCGGTTTCACTCACACACCCATTCATGAATGGGTGAGTGACTGCTGCCTCTCAGCGCTGAGCCAATCAGGGGCAGGTCTGACTCACATCCATTCATGAATGGGTGTGAGTGAGGCATGCCTCTGATTGGCTCAGCACTGAGCCAATCAGGGGGCAGGTCTGACTCACACCCCCTTCACACCCACTGGAGGACGGCCTTGCGGAGCTCCGGCTGCTGGGAGAAGGTGAGTATACAATTTTTTTTAATTTTAACACATTTTAGGATGAATTGCAGGGAAGGGCTTATATATTTAAGCCCTTCCCGACAATTCATCCCGGGCTCGCCCGCAGCGCATTGCTTTAAATGGAGCCGGCTCTATTGCCGTCTCCATTGAATGCAATGCGCTGGACAGCTCCGGCCCGTTTCTAATGAAACGCGGCTAGGAGCAGATTTTCGGGCGATTTGCGGGTGACTTGCACGCACTGGTCACGCGATTTGCGAATGCGCATCCGTCATGCGATCCGCAAATCGCGCGAAAAAACACCCGTCTGACTAAGGCCTTAAAGAGGTTTCCCACTAAAAGACTTGATTCCCTATCACAATCCAACTGCTAAAACCCCCAGAGATCTCAACAACGCTGTACCCCGAATGCCCCATGTAAATTGAACAGCATCGCGTTTGTTTCTATGGGATGGAAGGAGACAGTCAAGCACATCAATCCCCTTCCATCTAATGGACGTGAATGGGGTGGTGGTCATGCACGTCACTGCTGCTCCATTCACACGGGGCTTTCTGAGTCCCACCAGTCAGGCCCCAAGTTATCCAAAGAATTCCACACTAGTGGGGGAGCTATAATGTTATAGTGCATGCTAGGTCCAGGATCCGGACTTCAACCAATCTAGCAATGTAAACCATAAAGAATTCCAGGAAGCAGCACAGCGGGAAAGCCTCAGACAGTCTTCTTAAAGCTTAAAAGCGCATTCTTAATTATTTCCACAGGTTAAAAGCAAGCGACGTTTCGACCGTCACAGCAGTCTTTGTCAAGCTATTTGCCACTAAGACAGTGACCCACATATATAACAGAGCCCAGACCAATCACAAGACAGCAAACCAACACACTTCCACCTTATTACCCTGCAATTGGTCCGTTGTGAAAGGCACCAGGTGTGAAGCAGTCAAGCGTTCAGGATCCAACCTGCAGCCAGACGTCATCACTGGGGCTCCAGCAACCTGTATGACGCAGGTACCTGCTACAGTTCTCGCAATGACAGCCAGAAAACTCGTGCATGCGCACAAGGGCAATGCAGGCTACTGGCGTATCAGATGATCATTCAGAACCTAAACAATGGTTGTGCCAAATTTCATGTTTGTACGACAGCGGGAAGTTAGAGAATTAGATTAAGTACATTGCATAGGGGTGCCAATTATTTTACATTAAGCATTGAATAATCGAGTTGTGACCCCTTTATTTACCTTTCCTATTTAGAACCTAAAAAATGGTTGTGCTGAATTTCATGTTTGTACGACACCGGAAAGTTACATTATATAAAGCTGCACTTACTTTTACACTTAGCATTGAATAATCGAGTTGCGTCCCATTTATTTTTTCCTATTTAGGGCATAAAGAATGGTTGTGCTAAATTTCATGCTTATACAACACCAGGAAGTTACATTACATAAGAGTGCCAAAACCTTTGCACTTAGCATTGAATAATCAAGTTGTGACCCCTTTACTTTTCCTATTTGGTCATACCAAATTTCATGTTTGTACAACACTGAGAAGTTAGAGAATTAAATTAGGTACATTACACAGGGTAGCAAAAACGTTTACACTTAGAAAAAGTAAATGGGGCACAACTCGATTATTCAATGCTATTTAGGACCTAAAGAATGCTTGTGCCGAATTTCATATTTGTACGACATCGGGAAGTTACAGAATTAGCGTAGAGTCAGTCAGTCATATAGTAGCTATGACTTCATGCAAACAGCGAATATAAATACTAATACCAATTAATAGAAAAGATAAATAATTTATAAGTCACTAATAAGTATATATAATAAAAAGGTCCCATAAACAATACGTAACAGTCGGACAGCTTTCCTAAATGCATTTCTATACCTATACATATACTGTAGCCTCTAATGTTCTATTACAGATGATGGATTTTTGAGTTTCTGACATTCATAAAGAGAAAACAAGTTATTTAGTATGCTGAATGGCTTCAGGCTCCATGGTGCTGACCTTCAGAGAGCTGCTCTTTTTATCCGTTATATATTGGAGATGTCCTGTGAGAAGTTACTCAGATTCATTTAGTGTGCAAATTGATACAGGCAACTGAATGACTCAAATGTACAGTTCTGCATTGCTTTCTGCAAGATAGATTCACCATGGAGAGGTCAAGTGCATGATAGACAGGCTATAAGAGTCTCTAGTCTTCGCTCTCCAACAAAATGTAGTTTGCATTTGCCATTTGGTTATTAATGTCTTCTGAGAAAATGATAAAAGTGATGTACTCTATACATGTAGAGATTTTACTATTATCTTTTGTCGCAGGATTCCACATACTTCTAGGGCCTAGCTACCTGTCTTGGGTTGGTGATTAGGCAGGAAGGTTTATACACAGTGAGAAGTTGTCATGTCTGATTTTCTTCCCCCCCGTTATTCCATGCACTGATATAACAGTAATTTAAAGCGACCCTCCAAACCAGGACCATCAAAGAAGGCCGCACTTCTCTTACTACCTGATGCAAACTATGTATAGTATGCATCAATGGCTTGAGACACTACACATGCTGCTTTGATTGGTCAGTGTTGCCCACACGAGCAGTGCGGCCCAATCAAAGCAGAATGTAGTGTTGTAGACTACTGATGCATACTAATATATATTGTGTGCATCAGCTAGTCAAAGAAGCGGTGCGGCCATCTAGGTTCATCCACGACTGGAGGGTTGCTTTAACGTCTGATATTAGTTTACAGTGTTTCCGCAAAAATAAGACACTGTCTTATATAAATTTTTGCCCCGAAAGAGGCACAGTGTCTTATTTTCCAGGGCTGACTTATACTCACCTAGCTGGCGGCATTCCGGTGCCTCGCTCTGGTCTACGGCGGCGCTGCGCTAGGATGCTCTGTCCTCCGCGCTGACAGCATTCTCTTCCTGGTAACTAATAGGGCTTTGAATACCCCACCTCCAGCAGGCGAGTGCTGCGATTGGATCATGAGCGTCGCTGGCTCAGCCAATCGGAGCCAGAGCTCGATGAACCAAGCACAGCCATTCAGTGGTGTCATTCACCGAATGGCTGCGAATGATCAAGCGCCGGCTCTGATTGGCTGAGCCAGCAATGCTCGTGATCCCATTACAGTACTTGCCTGCTGGAGGTGGGATATTCAAAGCCACATTACGTACAGTCCGAGGGACCGGAATACTGCTGGCTAGGTAAGTATTGTTGCTTTTTTTTAAATCTAGTGTAACTAGGGCTTATTTTTTGAGGAGGGATTATATTTTAAGGTCTTCCTATCGGGGAAACACGGTATTTGACAATCAATTAATATGAATGAGTACCTGGAATTGACACTGGACCAACAAAAATGGTTAAAGAAAACCTCCTACTGGTCCTCTGACTCCCACAATATCATTGTAGCACAGTAGCTGAAAGCAGATGATTTGAAGTAGCACATTTCATTGTTTAAAGCCAGAGGTCTCCACCATATTCAGTACTCAAGGTCAATGTGTCTGTACTACGATACATTGCAGTCCGTATTACAAGCAGACAGTAACTCCTAGCATGGAGTCAGGCTGGATATCTGATACTTTTTCTCATTACACGTATGGTTTTGTAATGTCATAGCCCTTAAATGACATTATACATTATGTGGGTTGATTGGTCTGCATTGGACTTTCCTGTTTTGTGGCTGAGACACAGAGATGTTATTTGTCAGGATAGATGGTGTCAAATATTTTTCCCCCAATGCCACTTAAAAAAAAACAAAAAAAAAACTAGAATCATACAAGAAGAAGAGCTCATACAGTAGTGTTTTAGCAAAATAGAGCTTCTTCAGCTGGTTCTATTTGTGTGTTACTGGAGAAAGAGAAGATCCAAGGCACATTTAAAGGGGATGTCCCACTTCTAGTTGCTTTGTGCCGTGGCTCAGGTTGGTATGGCAGGCCGAGTCCTATTGAAATGGATGGAAGTCAGCCTGCAGTACCAAAGTGGGCCACTGTGCAATATACAGAGCTATCTGTAGTAAAAAGAAGACAACCTCTATAAATGTACAGTATTTGGTTAGTCTGGTCTGTAGTTGTAGGGGCCAATTTTTGTTGCATTAGTTTGTCTTCCAGCCAGATAACAACATAAGTGCTAAACTATTCTCCTGCACATACTGTTTCACATGCATGAGCACTAAAAGAGGGAGGATAGAAAATTGGTTGCCTCCTGGTCCAAACTTTATATAATTTTTCCCCCCGTTTTGGAATACAATGACCCAGTACATAAAGGAATGGTAAGATAAAATAAAAGTTACTAGTATTTCATGTTTTTTTAAAAGTCTTTTTTAAATTCAGTTCAGCATTTATTGCGAACGTTACAGTTTATACAGATTCAATCATGATGTCTTGGTCCACTGCACAAGCTCCAACGTCTGTGCAATAGACCAAAACACCATGATTGAATCTGGCTCAACTGGAAATTTCACAATGATAGCACAGTCAAATTAAATGGCAGAAGCCAAGACTCCCTTCTAGATGCTTATCATCTGCTATCTACGAGCACCAACCTTTAATGGAAAATAGAGAGCCTGCTTAGCAAGAGGTTTGCTTTGATGTCCTCAGAGATCTGGTAAACACCGATACGTATGGCTACCTTACCTGAAGCAATATCCTACTGCGGTCAACCTTTAGGTTAACGGATTTTTTTATTATTACTGAAAAGAAAAAAAAAAAACAATGTAAACAAACAACAACTTTGAATGTGTTACATTGTCACAATGTATTATTATGGGCACAAATACAATTTTGTTACTTCAGTGTGGCAGAACATGTTTTCAGATTGCCAATTTAAAACAGGGGATAAGCTTTCCTTTTAAGTTGGGCAAGAGAATGTTTACAACTTTTCCATTCCATCCTGTGGAGTGGGCTGCTGTTTTTAAGAGAATACAACATCAAAGAAAGCATGACAAACAATCCTCTTGAACACAGTGCCACAAAGAAAATGGAAGTGAAGTATTGCTCACTTGAAATAATATCTAGTGCTTGACGGATCGCATGATAATTGAGAAATAAACAATTTCTCAGCCAGAGGAAGAGGATGGGTTGCCAATAAAGTAGGCAGTAGAGAATCAATACTAAGAAAAAAAACACCACCACCTCTTGGACAGCAATCACGAAGTTTGATACACTGTACTGAGCCAAATTAAAAAATAGTAATAAAAATAACAAATTGTGTTCTACTAAAACTCAATAGCGTAAAGTAAGTCCAGAGATCTCACTATGAGACAACCAGATACAGAGGACATAAATATGAACTTGCTTTTCATTCACGTTCATTATTGGGGCGCCTTCACGTGGGGCGTGGGTTTTCCGCAGCAAACGTATAAAATCCACAGTGGATGTCAAGAATAGACAGGCCGAGGATTTAGAATCCACAGCGGGAATGTTCCGCAGCATGTAAAGGAATTTTAGAAATCTTTACAGGCCTTACTCTGTAAATGCTGTGGGATTTCCGCTGCGATGCCAGCGGCAGCAATTCCACAGCATTTCCGCCGTGTGTGTAGACGGCCTTATCATTTTGAGAAGGGAGCTACGGTGGTCACGGTAAAGCATAGAAGCTACATATAGCTGAGGCGGCTGATTAGTGTGGAATGTTCCAATGTTAGTGGCGGTTTCAATAGGTGTTCCCTTGTAAGAAGCCTTTCAATAGACTTCAGCTCAAGACTTGCAATAAAAAGCAATAATGACTGAAAAAAGAAAGAAAGAATGTTAAGCTCTGTCCACCAGGAGGTAAAGTTTTAGACCAATAGAACAGATTTTAGGTGGTCGAAAGTCTAGTTTGGTCAGCAGAGAAGTACAAATGATCAGTACCCTTACTTACGCATATCTGAAGAATTCTTCTTCTTTCACTACACATTAGGTAATTACTTCAAGCGAAGGGAGAAGATGTGGCACTCGGGACAGATGCTGTGCGTTCCACCATTACTTAGCTACAGACACTACAGGTCTCGGCAGAATCTCACAGATCACGTTGAAGACCAACAGTAATGACAATGCACTATCGCTTGTTCCATTCTGCATTCTGCAAGCCAACCGTTCTCAGCCCTGGTGCATGAATTATTAGGCGAGTATATGGTTCTGTTTTTTATTTTAACTATTTCATGTTGCAAGGGGCAAAGGGGTATTTTTAAGGTTTAAAAAAAAAACAAAAATATATTTATAAATATTGTATTATTAGGCAAGTATTTTTTTTTACTGTTTTGTGTAACAGAGGGGCTTAAAGTTTTTTAAAAAATTAATTAAAAAAAATATTTATAAATATTGCATAAAAAGCTAATATTTCCTGCAACTTTCCCAAAGGAAGTTAGAGGTTTTTACTATCTGTGGCCATCTACTTCCCAATTTCCCCTGGACAGGACCTTACCTCCTGATTGAAAGCCTGAAGGTGAACGCTCATGCTGCCCTTGAATAAGCTGCAGGCATCGTACTTCCACCATAAAAACCTGCCTTCACAGTTCATCCTACTAGGCTATAGGTGCTACCTTGTTCTCTCCCTTCTTCAGCCCTGTGCATTACCACCTTTACCTATTCCCATTTGCCTTGACCTGCTACATTTTTCCTACACAACTCCCTTTCTGTTAAAATTCGGAGGGTACAGAGAGAGGTGGCCGGGCAGTCCTCTTGACAATGAGCTGTACACTGTGGAATCAGAAAAGGAGAGAGATCTCTGTGGCGCTACATTTGGGACAAGAAAGCAAAAAAATAAAAAAATAAAAAAAAGCGATGAGCTGCTCCATTTCCCTTATTAGCAGCAATGAATGTCGATTAATGAGCTGGGTATACAATACCCCTTAAAGGGGTTGTCCCGCGCCGAAACGCTTTTTTTTTTTTTTTTTCCAATAGCCCCCCCCGTTCGGCGCGAGACAAACCCGATGCAGGGGTTTAAAAAAAAACAAACCGGATAGTACTTACCTGAATCCCCGCGCTACGGTGACTTCTTACTTATCTTGCGAAGATGGCCGCCGGGATCTTCACCCTCGGTGGACCGCAGGTCTTCTGTGCGGTCCATTGCCGATTCCAGCCTCCTGATTGGCTGGAATCGGCACGTGACGGGGCGGAGCTATGAGGAGCCGCTCTCCGGCACGAGCGGCCCCATTCAGAAAAGAAGAAGACCGGACTGCGCAAGCGCGTCTAATCCGGCGATTAGACGCTGAAAATTAGACGGCAACATGGGGACGAGGACGCTAGCAACGGAACAGGTAAGTGAATAACTTCTGTATGGCTCATAATTAATGCACAATGTACATTACAAAGTGCATTAATATGGCCATACAGAAGTGTATACCCCAACTTTGTTTCGCGGGACAACCCCTTTAATGTTTGTCTATTACTTGTATTTCCCTATACTATAAGCACAGACTTGGAGGGCGCTAGAGAAGAATCCACACAGAGTTAACCTTCCACCAATAAGTTTTATGGTTTTTTATTTCCTTTTGAATAAAGTACAAGAAGATCGTGTAGACGTCTCTGCAGATGGATTGGTTTCTAGCTTTGTTTGGTATTCATAACCCTCTTCTTTATCCTCCATCTCCCCGTTCTTTCAACAAAAGCCATATCTTGATTAAAAGCCTTTTCAGTGATTGATGTGTTTTTGGAGTATATGATCACTGGAGGACCTACAGGTCTTCGTGCAGCTCTTCTAAATTGTCTCCATAGAATATGCCGTTTAACCTCTTAATAGCCACACTCAGAAGAGTTGTTCTTCATGGCTAAACTTCTAGATTCTTTTTCCCCTCCTCTCTTACTGTTTATAAGTCACACGGATACTAATGATGAATGGTCGTGTTTCTGGAGTTGGAAACGTTTGTGTAAACAGATTATCTTTAAAAGTATTTGGGGCCGGATTTTCTTCCCAAGGTTTTTTTTTTTTGTACTCAAGATCAAATGCCGTCATTTCATTTATCTTCATGCCCATTCATTTTATGTACTTAACAGCATTCTCCTAAACATTTAAAGCAAATACAATTTGACCAATTCATACAAGATTCCTATAGTTCTAGTCGTAGCTAAATATCCCTCGCACATCACACACACCAATGGACTAGTTCAAGTAATAAAGTGGCACTACAGGGCTACGTAAATACAGTACTGCCCTTATAAAAGCAAAGGAAGGGGTTTAAACTTTCCGATTTTGAAGTTCTTCTTTTCATCATCTGAGGGCACAGACATTGCATATCCCATACAAGTAGTTATTACTCTTTTACCTGACAGGCTTAGGCTACATTCTACCTGCATCATGGTTTTTGTTTATGATGAAAACCAAGACGTAATATCAAATCTGTTGCACACCAGTTACCACCGGCATACGATGATAGCCCCGGATAGCTTAGATGAGAAAACAGCACAGCCTACATGAACAGAACCCTATGTGATTATTGTGAATTAGGTGATGTAGGCCCAGAGTAAAGCGGACCATATGGAATCCTGTACAGCATAAATAAACTGAGTTTTGCACAGCTGACCCATTACATGAATGAGTTGGAATAGTTTTGTTGCAGCCTTTTCTTTAGTGGGAAGATTAAATATGAGGCCCAAAAATGGTAAGAAGGGCTACCTAAGGGTATAATATTTGGCCTGACTTCCGTTTTTTTACAGGAGCTTCTTGAAAGGCCCATTATGATCTATTTTTTGTTCCATTTTGGGTCAGGAACGCTATGTTTTCTCCTTAGGGAGAGCACCTAGAAGGGAAATGAGTGAGGAGGCTTATAAGGCCATTCATGCTCCTCTGGGTAATATGCAAATAAGGGAGACAGAACAATACCTCTGCAATGACACCTATTGGAAGGCAGCATTCCTGCAAGTCAATGTTAGACTCTTCATACAAGCCTTGTAATAATGTCTCGGAATCGAAAGCAAATTCAATTCCCAGTCATTGATACAAGGATTGTATAAGGAGTCCAACACTGTCTTGAGGGAATGCTGCCTCCCAATAGGTGGCGCTGCAGAGGTATTGTTTTATCTCCCTTATTTTCTTCCATTGTCTTATGTATGTCTTATTCCGACTATCAAAAAGCAATATAAACTGGATAAAAAAAAAGAATGGAAGTGTGAACAGAAAATTTGCAAATTGTTTGTTTTCCCTACTACAGCTTACTAAATTTCAAGTTTGTAGTATGTCTGCCACTTGATTTTAGCAGTGTAAGCTAATTGTATTAGAAGATGTGGAACAGGTGCCTGAAGAGAACTGTACCTTTAGTTTTGCATCAGATGCTCCAATGCCTAAATACCCAGGGTGCTAAGGATGATGCAAGGACAACAGCGCATGTGCGCGATGTCATTTGTGATGCGACGGCCGCAAGAGTCACAACACATGCTGCACTGATCTCTTAGTGCAGTGTTTTTCAGACGCACGGCAGATAGAGATGCCAATCGGATCTTGGGGGCCATGTTTATAGTAAAGAAGTGGGGGTGTAGATAGCCCAGACTATTGCAGGAGATGAACTGCCCAACAGGAGGTTTAGGCTGCCTGTTCACGGGCGTTGCGGTATCCCGTGGTGGATCTCCGCCGCCTAGGAGCAGGAGCCTGCAGACTGACCTCCACGATCAGCCTATCTGACAGATAGGCTGACCATGGAGAATCGCAGCAATTCGCAGCATGCTGCAAATTGCTGTCCGCAAGCGGAGCATCACTATACTTCTCCGCTCGTGGACAGGGGGGCTGCGCTTTCCATATCACCGTGTGGAACGCAATTCAAAAACGCCCATGGACAGGAAGGCTTAGTTGGCATTTGTGCACCATGCAGGAAGTGCAGCAACCCAGATATTTCAGCATTGCTACATTTGATAACTGTACATTTTTGTATTTATTTATTTTTTATCTTCATGCACCTATTCTACATCTTGTAATAAAATTATTTGACACTGACCAGCTTCATTTAAAAAAATAAACGCATCAATTTCTTGCTGCCCATTTGGTTGCGAGGCCTGATCTCCAGTGAATGAGGACACGACACACATTTCAGTTCACAAATGTACAATTTCTATTTAAATAAAAAATAATTGAGCGAAATGTACATAAAATATCATCCATCTTCTTCTCTTCATCCCTACCTGTAGTGGACTACCGTTAAAACAACGCAGCGGCAGACATCTCCTAAAGTTACTCTTTCTAAAATACTCTTCCAACCATTGAGTGTCGTCTCTGGCAGCAGGCTGGTCACTGCCGATCAGGATCACAGTCTTCTCTACCACCACTTCTCATAATAAATCTGTTCTCTAGGCACATGGAGGTCTTCGAGATGTTTGCACATGGACTCGATCATAGGAGGCGGTCCACATATGTAACACAGATGATTCCTAGAGACATCATTTGCTAGATGACTTTCAGAGATTCTTCCCACTATAATGAAAAAAAAACAAAAACACACAAAAACACAGAAGGTTATTACACCTTTGAGGTTTAAGTAATTTGAGCAATGCATTTGGCATTTCCTTACAGAGAGAATATACCATTTACAGTCCAATGGCATATCCGACAGAATATTGAAAGCGGCTGATTGCGGCTATTGCCTGCGGTTGTCAGCTGTAATAAACAGCTGACGCCCGCGCTGTATGAAGAGAGGTCGCCCCACGATTTCTCTTCATATATACCCTGACGCTGCCTGACGTAAATATACGTCATAGCGGGAAGGGGTTAAAGACTGTCAAAGGATATCATGCTTGGAGTCCAAACAAACATCCAGTGAACATATTCCCTTTCGCATCCCTATCCTGGATTCCCAATATATGGGGCCTACTCTTTCCAGATATGAAATCTTAAAAAGTCCAATAACTTATGGTCATAGGTGAATTCTCTTGCAGTTTGTATGCATTTGCATCCAGACTGTGATCTTATCAAGGACCAATAGTCTTTATGTCACACACAAGAAGGCCTAACATTGAAAAGATCAGAACCTAGAGTACCTGCTCAGTCAAAGTTTAATGCTGCAACTGCACACCTCAAATATGCAGTTCTTTTCCCCATCAGTTTATCACCATTTCCAAGCTAGCTGGTCTATGATAAAATGATACATCCGATAGTCCTAATCCTCCCCTTCCTCAAAGGGAAGGTCAGAAGTTCATCTGAGGTCTCTGATGTATTTTATCTCAAGAACACCTGATGCAACTAATGAGGCCCTTTGATTTGTTACATCAGATGTGCTTAAGAGAACACCTGATTTGGAAATGTGTGCTCCTGGGGGGGGGGGGGGGGGGATTCCCTTCAGAAGGGGTTAAATAATTATGAGACTATAGTGGTCATTAAAAGTAGCATTTTGTGTTGAATTTCGAGAAATCACTTGTTATATTGGCTGTAATAGGCCATTTAAATTGTTCTTGTTTAGTATGAGCTGAAAGCTTGCAAATTAGACAAATAACCCTTTTTGCAAAGGGGGTTGAATAATTTTAATAGCAACTGTGATATAGTCTCCATTCTTCAGCCTGTGTCCGATACTCATGCTGTATGAGGGGAAGAGGGAGCAGCGGAGAGGCAGCTGATGGGATCAGAGCCCTTACATTAAACCAAGAGCTCACCCATTGCTATTGTAGAACTAGCTGCAGGCTATCAAGACATGCTGGAAAGCCACAGATTTGAGACTAGCAGATAGCAAAGATTATTAGAAATAGTTTCAAACTATTTGAAATATTTCACAATTAAATTTTTCGTTCATCAGGAAAAAAAAAAGAAAAAAGAAAAAAAACAAAACACTGTAGTCATCACCATATTAATCAATGCAAAAAAAATTAAGTTGTGTTCTCCAGCTTTGAAATCATTATTGTTTCCACATCCCTGCTGGGGCGCTCTCTGCTTGCAATCACAAAAACACGTCTATTGCTATTTTTTACAGTGTGTTGAGCCTAAATGGCAGCTCTTAGTGGTTAGTGAAATGTTTTACTTGCAGGAACGGCATTACCATCCTTTTTTTTTTTTTTTTTATAAGGTACGAGCAACGAATGTAACCCAATTACGGTTGGCGAGAGGCTGCAAATGAATGTATTTCTCAGAATATAAATCTAAATGACAAACTTCCCTTGTATAGTCTATTAAGTTCACAGTTTAGTATGCACATTACACAGGCTGCAGCTGGCACAAGCCCAGACACATGTTGCCTTGAAACTCCAGTTTATGCACTGGCATGTAGTGGCTGAAGGTGCGAAATGCCTTGACCTGCATAACGCTATCAAATATTTACACGTTGTTTAATGTATGAGGTCATCCGAGTACAGAAATGTTTTAGGAAAGGCACAACTTCTTCGGGTCAGACTAAAATTGGTGGCTGGGGCTAATTACTGTTGGTCTGGCATAACACACATTCTGTAGGACAGTGTCCATGTCACGCGGGATGTCTAGAATTGGTGTCGCACTTCTACATTTCAGAACACAGCATTCAATATAAGCATAGTGTTCTGGGTACTTTGTGACAGGAAACTGATTATTTCAGGTTTCCGTCACAATACAGGAGCGGGCTGTCAGTGCGACAGCCAGATCCTGCCGACAGTATGTGCAAGAGCGCGTGGCACCATCAATCACAACACTTACATTAACGAGCTGCAGGCACAAGGACCAGCCTGCTAGGACATTAATGTATGCGGACTGGTCAGGAAGGGGTTGAACAAAGCATTCATGGTTACATTCGACAATGTCAGAACCCAATGATTAATTTTATGTTTGCATAAATGATAGTTTACATTATCAATAAGCAGTGCAGTAGTTTTGGAGAAACTTGCATTTTATTAGTAGCATCCAGACACGGAACTAGTCAAACTACTAACGACCACTTGTCCGTTAGACTGTATGTATGTATGTATGTATGTATGTATGTATGTATGTAATTCTTATGCCACGCCCTTTGGCATCATAGCTGGTCCTAACACACTGAGAATACAACTAAAGCTGTTATTATGTCAGACACAACTCAGCGGTCCTGGCGGGAGACACCGACCTCCCGCCACCACAGATCAGCAGTCCTGACGGGAGACACCGACCTCCCGCCACCACAGATCAGCAGTCCTGACGGGAGACACCGACCTCCCGCCACCACAGATCAGCAGTCCTGACGGGAGACACCGACCTCCCGCCACCACAGATCAGCAGTCCTGACGGGAGACACCGACCTCCCGCCACCACAGATCAGCAGTCCTGACGGGAGACACCGACCTCCCGCCACCACAGATCAGCAGTCCTGACGGGAGACACCGACCTCCCGCCACCACAGATCAGCAGTCCTGACGGGAGACACCGACCTCCCGCCACCACAGATCAGCAGTCCTGACGGGAGACACCGACCTCCCGCCACCACAGATCAGCAGTCCTGACGGGAGACACCGACCTCCGCCACCACAGATCAGCAGTCCTGACAGGTGACACCCGTCTCCCGCCACCACAAATCAGCAGTCCTGACAGGTGACACCAATCTCCTGCCACCACCACAAATCAGCAGTCCTGACAGGTGACACCGATCTGCTGCCGCCACCACAGATCAGCAGTCCTGACAGGTGACACCGATCTGCTGCCGCCACCACAGATCAGCAGTCCTGACAGGTGACACCGATCTGCTGCTGCCACCACAGATCAGCAGTCCTGACAGTTGACACCGTTTTCCTGCCGCCATCACAGATCAGCAGTCCTGACAGGAGACACCGACCTCCCGCCATCACAGATCAGCAGTCCTGACAGGAGACACCGACCTCCCGCCACCACAGATCAGCAGTCCTAACAGGAGACACCGACCTCCCGCCACCACAGATCAGCAGTCCTGACAGGTGACACCGATCTCCTGCCGCCACCACAGATCAGCAGTCCTGACAAGATACACTGATCTACCACCACCACAGAGATCTGGAGTGTCCAACTTTTTCTATGACAAATTGAATATATACACACACACACACACACACACACACACACACACACACACACACACACACATATTATATATATACACACACACACACACATACACATATATATATATATATACATATACAAACACACACACACACACACACACACACATTCATACATACAGTCGTCTTCACTTAATTACATATTTAAAACTTTTCGGTTTATTAAAGGGATTCTACGTGAATTTCATAAAAGTCTTCTGCAGGATCTTTACTGAGCTGCAAACTAAAAATAACCACAATTAGTCCAACATAAACCAAAGTATCTACTATTTCTCAACATTTCATAACTTACATGACCCCTGCATTCCTGAATTCTGTGTTCCAACAATGCATGATGGATATTTGAACTACGTCCAGCCATAAAGACTTACCAGTGATAAACTGCTGAAGATCTGGACACACTGGTGAAATCTGTTGCGTGACATGAAAGCTGCATCTTATTTTTCCAGGAAAGCTGTGCATCAAATTAAGAATGTTTTCCTACAATAAAGAGATACAGTAAATCATTACTTAAGAAATGGCCCAAAGTATACAGTGCCTACCACCCACTGAGAGGCAGATTTGGGTTATACCCTTACAGGCATGTAATGGGAGTCAAATCTGGAAAAGTACAGCTAAGAGCACATTAACATCCTCAAGCTAGAGATGTCTAATAAGCTGGAGCTCAGATGGCATGTTGCTGGAGCTGATGCCCTGTGGTAGACATGTACTATACCTGACCTGGTCAGCCGACTATCGATCACTTAAAGGTGTTGTCCCACTTCCAGCTGTTTAGCTGCAGGAAACCAACTGCTCCATACATTTTGCAGTGGCCAGAGTTGGTACTGCAGGCTGAGTCTCTATTTAAATAGGACTCAGTCTGCAGTACCAACCCAGACCACTATGCAATGTATGGAGCATTGTGCTTCCTACAACAAAACAGCTAAAAGTGGGTGAACCTCTTTAAAAGGTCACTGTTATGTGTGCTGCTGGGTTCTGTAGTTCTAAGCTACCTAGAAGCACAACCCTCACAGGGTTAATTGATTGAGCTGGCTGGGTGTGGTACTTCCTGCTAGCCAATCCCCTGGGTCTGTGCTCACATATAAACCCAGCTCCTGGTCAGTCTGAAGCTGGTCTCGTACTGTTTGGATGCATCTGTGACATGTGTCCCGTTCTCTGTGTCTGTTGAAGGTTGCTGTGTGACCTGCTATCCGTGTTCTGTTGCAGCTTGCTGTGTGATCTGTGCCTTGCGGTTCATGTCCGTTTGTACATTTATTTTGTGTCAGTTTGGTCTGCTCCATTTGTTTGCTATGTCTGCGCTAAGTTGGCCTCTAGGGCCCTCTAGTAGAGGTGTCTTGCTAGTGTAGGGACTGCAAAATATGAGGGGCCTTGCCGGGGCTTTCAGCTTAAGTTCGTTGGCCAAGGTACGAACGAACACCTCGCATTTATATTCAGCTTATCATCTGCTATTAGTGTTTGCATTGATGCTGCTGTATGCTGTGTATTCTGGCTCTGTGTGTCCTGTTGTCCAGTCCCTGTCATGTGACATGTGAATGCGTCTTGTTCTGGTGCGTGGCTCCTATGATCAGCTAGGGGCGAGATCCGAAGATCGCTGGGCTGCCCTTGTTGGGGCAATGTCCCCGCTTAGGTAGGGCCAGGTCAACCTCCCTATAGCCAGGGCCAGCTGCTTGAAACCTGTGTGACCCGTGTGCGTACCCAGTCCTCTTTGGTCGCGATTGTGTGGACCCCGTGCTTACCTTGCCCACACGATCGTAACAGTCACTATACAATCAAAAACCTTTGGGAGGAATTGCTTGGACCACAATTGGAGAAAGTTCCGAAGGCAAAGAGATAGCTGCTGTCGTTTATCTTTCTAGCGACAAAGCAAATAACTGCTTGTGCCTGGAAACAGTCTACCCTTGAATTACTATGTGGTCAGTGAAAGGCTAACATTTTTGTCATGGGAAACCATTGCGAAAATTATCAGAAAATTTGGGACTTCCGGACGCTGTATGCTTTCACCCCAGGCAGATCCAACACCCCTAATCATTCAACCTAAACACTGCTTTTACAGTCGGAGGCGGTGATCATCCTTGTACGGAACGCTTACAGGTTATTTTGTAACTGCACAATTTCTTGGGGGCATTATACTTCTAATGTAGTGAAAAAAAAAAGTTTGGGGACGGAGGGAGGGGATAGGAAAAAAATAAAATAAATGCAGCATTTTTTGTTTTGTTTTCATGGTGTTCACCATGAATGGCATGCTGACTCTGTACTGCAGATATGGTTGATTTATAAAAAATATATTTTTGCATTACTTTAGGGCTCATTCACACGGACATATTAAGCACACGTATTTCCCATGTGCAACACATGGAGAATGGAGGCAATGAAAGGCTTTCATTCCTCTATTCCCACCAGCATTTGAACTGCAAGGGGACACTGCGTGTGATACACAGGAGAAATAAATTGCAGCATGCTCTATTTCTCATTGTATCTGTTTTGTAATTAACGGATGTCCATTCGCATGCATTGTGAAGGGGCAGCATTTTAATATGCAGCAAGCGGGGAATTTAGAAGAGAAGAAAAAAAAAAATTAAAAAAAACCACACTGCGCACGTCCATGACATCAGAAGCCCAGGCATGCAGAGTGTCGATCGTAGCCCGTATGAGATTTCTGCCTGCCAAAGCGAATGGGCTGTGATGCTACAGCACTGCGAGATACAGCATTGTACGCATACACCCGTGTGAGCGAACCCTTACTATGACAATTTTATTTTTTCACTGACTTGATATAGATGAGGATTTTTTATTTTACTTTTATTTTTTAGTGCCACCAGTGAACGTGAACAGCCATTCTCCTGGTAGAATGCATGGTAATACTTCTGCGTTTCAGTGTATTATACCAGTCAGTGTAAAACGGACAGAAAGTTTGTTATATTAGACCTTGCCTCAAGCCATCGGCACCCTACGATAGTGATGTACAAGAAGGTGGTACGATGGGTGACAGAAGGAGCCTCCCCCCTTTATTTAAGCACTTAAACATCAGGGTCCAGAGTCATCACTGGACCAGGCCCCTGAAAAAGAGTATCAGCTGTACGTTCCAGTTGACAAGCCCAGCAGATGGCACTCTGCCATGCAAGTACTTCCCAACAGCCCCATTCACATACAGCAGATGTTAAAGATCACTGCATGCTGTCAATTGGGAACCTTTATTCTTTACTTCCAGCAGATAATAATCATCCTCCTCTTTATTTGTATAGCGCCAATTATTCCGCAGCGCTTTTAACGTACAGGGGAGCGCAAACCGTACAAAGGTTACAAATGGGGGACGGGGGTGATACATAAGATACAGGACAGGTGAAACGGCATATGGCAAGTACAGGAGGTACGGGGGTGAGATAGTTGGTATGCTTCTTTGAAGAGGCGAGTCTTTAGGGCGCGTCTGAAATGCCATGCATCAGGGATTGTCCGGATATCTTGGGGTAGAGCGTTCCATTGGGTCGGTGCTGCTCTGGTGAAGATCTGGAGGTGAGCATGTGAGGTCCGTATTAGAGGGGTGTTTAGTCTAGATGTGTTAGCAGATCTGAGTATGCAGGATGGGAGGTAAATGTACAAGAGGGAAGCAATGTACAATGGCGTGGCACCATGGAGAGTATTGTGCGTCAGGGTGAGGAGTTTAAATTGAGTTCTATACTGTATGGGCAGCCAGTGCAGCAACTGGTATAGTGCAGAGGCATCTGAGAAGCGGCTGGATAGGAAGAGGAGTATAGCTGCCACATTTAGTATGGTTTGTAGAGGGGAGAGTCTGGTGCGGGGACGGCCTATGAGCAGCGAGTTGCAGTAGTCGAGTCTGGAATGGATGAGGGCATCACAGAAGGGGAAATCAAGAATTAAAAACAATCACAGAGAAATGGCCGTTACTTACTGACTGAGGAGTGCATATAGATGCATCCTCCTCTCACCATGCAGGTAGCGGACTACCAAATGGAGGAGCCAATAACACCTGTGCAAGACACCGATAAAACAATGGAATGGATGAGGGCAACAACGATTGTCTTTAGCTTGTCTGTGCTCAGGAATGGCTGGATTTTAGCAATACTGTAGGCGGCATGTCTGGGCCAGAGATTGGATGTGGGGGGTGAAAGAGTTCAGAGTCCAGTGTGACCCCAAGGCAGTGGGCATGCTGTCTGGGGGTTATGGTGGTGCCAGATACTGATATAGATATGTTGGTGGGAGAGATTGACTGGTTGAGGGTGGAAAAAAAGGGAAGATCCGTTTTAGAAAGGTTAAGTTTGAGAAAAAGGGAGGACATGGTGTTTGAGATAGCGGCCAGACAGTCGGTTAGGTTTTGGAGGAAAGGTGAAGAGATGTCAAGGGAGGTGTAGAGCTGGGTGTCATCAGTGCAGAGATGGTATTGGAGGCCGAATCTGCGTCTGGTTTGTCCGATAGGGGCTGTGTAGATAGAGAACAGAGGGGGGCTAAGGACTGAGCCTTAGGGGCACCTGACAGCAAGAGGAAGTGGAGAGGAGGTAGAGCCAGCGAAGGAGATGCTGAAAGAGCGGTCAGAGAGATAGGAGGAGAATCAGCAAAGAGCAGTGTTCCTTAGGTCAATGGAGTGAAACATAGCGGGGAGGTGATTTTGGTCGACAGTGTCGAATGCAGTGGAGAGATTGAGGAAGATTAGTAGGGAGTAGTCGCCCCTCAACTTGGCCATCATCTGGTTGCTTGATACTTTTGTGAGGGCGGTTTCTGCTGAATGTATGGGCAGAAGCCAGACCAGAGGGGGTCGAGGAGAGAATTATCAGAGAGAAAGCGTGTTAGGTGGGAATAGACCAGTCATTCGAGAAGTTTGGAGATGAAGGGGAGGTTAGAGATGGGTCGGTAGTTGGCAGTGTCAGTCAGGTCAAAGGTCGATTTCTTTAGTAGAGGGAATATGATGTAGTGTTTAAATGAGAGGGGGAAGATGCCAGAGGTCAGGGAGAGGTTGAAGATGGTGGTGAGGTGGGTAATGACAGCTGCTGAGAGGGACCGAAGGAGGTGAGAGGGGAGGGTCACTAGTACAGTTGGTAAGGCAGGCAGAGGAGAGCAGTCTGGAGACGTCTTCCTCTGTTGGTTCTAACATGGATAGTGAATAGTTGCTGCGGTGCTGTAGAGACTGTCCTGTAACGGTTATGGAACAGGCACAAACTGTAGGTGTGGGACTTGTTACAGCACAATTAACAGAGCTCCATTTTCCAACAAGTCACACAACTAGGTGTCCATCACATGACCAAGACTGCAGTGGGAGTAAACAGTGAAGGTTCCTACCGAATAGCAGCAAGCAGAGATCTTGAAAATGGTAACAAAAGAAAACAAATGGATACAGAAAATAAATTTGAAAATTGTATAGCTTTTCATTATACAAAGAATACCTTTCATTTAGTGAAATGGTAACACCACTATTTTCCTAAAATATTAATTTACTTTGGTAGATCACACAAAACAATTTCTCAATTGGGATTATTTTTTTTTTTAAAGTGTCTAGATACTGCTGTTACATACTTGTTCGGGCGCCCCCTGGTTTTCTACCTATTCCATTCTAAAACATCCACCTAATGTGTCCAGTGCCACTGAGAAGAAGAAGCTGGCTGTAGTGAGACAATGCTTATTGGTTGGCCTGCACAATAGCAGGAACCCCTCTGCTACCTGTGCACAAGAGGATGCGGGCGGTGGGACCGAGCCACTGGGCACATTAGGTGGACGTTCTGAAAATGTAATAAAAATAGATTATATATTAATAAATACTATAGGGTGCGCTAATAAGTTTGTAACAAAAGTATCCAAAACAAGCTCTCGCTCATGGCCTGAAGGTTGCGAGTTCAATCTTTACAAGGTTCAGGTAGCCGTCTCAAGGTCGACCATCCTTCTAGGATGGTTGGGGAAGGGGGGGGGGTTTAATAAATTACTGTGGAATACATTGGTGCCATACAAATAGCAAGATTTATTCTATTTTTTATTAGTGGTTCTTTTAATCCCCAATATAATTCTCCAATCATTCAAAAAACAAAATTGCATGACAAGTCAGTAAACAGAAAATCCCTTTAAGAAAGAACACATGGCACAGAGAAGGAAAAAGGAAAGCTTCCGCACACAAGAGCACAGCTGGAATGTAGGAAAAGTGTTTATATTGACCAAAAAAAAAAAATTTATTTTCTATTTGCAAAGCGCCACCATCTTCTACAGTAGGAACACGCGCATTTACGTGTTTGTTTTTGCTGATGACTAGCGTGCCAAATGTAATGTGGTCTGCAAAAAAACATGGCTAAATTTAAGCACACTGCACTTAATTTACCTTTCTGAATACTATTTCTAAAGGGAACATTTGCATTTTGAAAGCATTAATGCTGTTGATTTCCTCCCATGTGCAGCTGTGAAGGTGGCAGAGGCGAAGCCATTTCCACTCAAATTGAATGTAGGCAACAAATGAGCTGCAGCAAACAGTTCGTAGGCTTTTGTTCACACCATTTATTCCAGGCATTGCCTCTCCCTACCCCACTGGGCAGTACTTACACTCACAATGAAGCAGGCAGCCAGGCTGAGCCTTAGTCGATAATAAGCACTGGCAGGCCATTGTTTACCGACTCAAATGCAGTGTTCTAAATATAGGAAATAAATGGCTAAATTGGAAATGTTATTTCAATGGGATTTCACATTTTACTTCAGATATCGAGTTATTCGTCTAAAATCTTCAACACCACAATACGAAAACTACGGGGCAAAAATAGTTGGTTACTTTAAGCGTGTTCAATAATAAAAAGGTCATCAAACAATGCGATTGATAGCTAAATTAAATATGGACTGCGTCTTTAAGTTTTAGGTCGAAGAATATTCTTTTTTTCCATTTAGTACCTGATGAGCCGAAATGACAAGACCAACCAATTTACTTTGCTTCAACATATTCGGACTCTGATCATCACCGTCGAAAAGGTATCTATATCTAGCACAGTTCAGTCCATTTGATTAGCCATGGTTAGAGATGAGCGAGCACCAAAATGCTCGGGTCCTGGTTATTCGAGTCGAGCTTCTCGTAAAATTCGAGAGCTCTATTCGAGTAACGAACCCCATTGACTTCGATGGGAGACTCAAGCATTTTTTTGTATGGGACCCACCGGTTGCCGAGCTTTTTTTCTCTCTCCTGTGTTCCTGTTCTCTCTCTGTCTCGCTCTCTCTTTCCGCCTCTGTGTCTCACTCGCTCTCTTTCCGCCTCTGTGTCTCGCTCTCTCTCTCTCCCTCCCTGTGTATCTCGCTCTCTCTCTCTCCCTCCCTGTGTATCTCGCTCACTCTCTCTCCCTCCCTGTGTATCTCGCTCGCTCCCTCTCCCCCTCCCTGTGTATCTCGCTCGCTCCCTCTCCCCCTCCCTGTCTCGCTCGCTCCCTCTCCCCCTCCCTGTCTCGCTCGCTCCCTCTCCCCCTCTGTGTCGCTCGCTCCCTCTCCCCCTCTGTGTCGCTCGCTCCCTCTCCCCCTCTGTGTCGCTCGCTCCCTCTCCCCCTCTGTGTCGCTCGCTCCCTCTCCCCCTCTGTGTCGCTCGCTCCCTCTCCCCCTCTGTGTCGCTCGCTCCCTCTCCCCCTCTGTGTCGCTCGCTCCCTCTCCCCCTCTGTGTCGCTCGCTCCCTCTCCCCCTCTGTGTCGCTCGCTCCCTCTCCCCCTCTGTGTCTCTCTCTCTCTCCCCCTCTGGAAAAAAAAAAAAAAAAAAGGGCCTGAGCAACTTTGAAAAAGAGCCAAATTCTGATGACTACGTCAGTGCATCTCCAAAAAAGGGCAGATTTTGTGGATTGTGCCCATGGCAAATGCCCACCAAAATTAGTCAATGGAGGGACAACTGGTGAACCAAAGGGGTCATGGCTGTCCAAAGATCATTGGTGGGGTACAAAGGCTAGTCCAACTGATGTGATCCCACAGAAGTGCTTCTGTAGCTCAAATAACTGAAAAAAAGGTAATGCTGGCTCTGATAAAATGGTGCATTTCAGGTTTGTCACATATGGGGCTACATAGCCACAGACCGGTCAGATTTCCTATGCCGACTCACCGAGAGCGCCTACAAATGAGCAGTAAAACTGGAAGATGTAGCAATAGTGGCCTGCTTAGACCTCCTGTACTCCCACCTATAAGTTGTTTGCAGGAGCCACGTTGCTTTACAACTAGCACAGCTTCATACATTGTGCAGTGGCCCAGAACAGTACTGTATGGTCAGTCCTATTCACATGTATGGGACCTAGTTGCAGTGCTGCTCACAGCTGCTACACTTTAATGAGATTTGCAGTACTGTTCACCGGTACCAAACACGCTGTGCTCGTTCCTATGCATCGTGGCTCCTGCAAACAGCTGAGCGTGGTAGGGTCCAGTGAATTGGATCCCCACAGATTTGATATTGATGGTCTATCCTAAGGATAGGTCATCACTAGAACTGTTCCAGAATATCCCTTTACTACTTCCTACTTCGCTTACTAATTTATAGATCATATTCCTGCACACAGGCAGGCAAGCAATCTAAATCTCATCTTCTCAGATATTCCTCAAATTCGGATTTGCTAACAGATTGAGTACTTAGAATATTTTGCCTTTCTTGTGCTTTGGCTTTGTACTGTACATCACAGAGGTTTATTCATGCATTGTGCAGAGCTCTAAAGAACTGCTGTCTGTTAGTTTTTTGTTGCTTAGCGTTGGCAAAAGTTCATTTTTTTTCTTTTTTATAA
Organism: Eleutherodactylus coqui; assembly: GCF_035609145.1. Taxonomy (NCBI): domain Eukaryota; kingdom Metazoa; phylum Chordata; class Amphibia; order Anura; family Eleutherodactylidae; genus Eleutherodactylus; species Eleutherodactylus coqui. The sequence continues at coordinate 58,080,394 of NC_089848.1, read as the reverse complement.
ACAACGAAGAGAAAGGCATTCATAATTACTCTGTGATCTCTAAGGTTACACATCATGGTGTGCCAATTTGCATGCCAAAGAAACAAACGTACAGCAGTATTTTAATTTGAATGTCAGGAAAATCAGATTTAAAGATAGGACTTCCTACAAACACATACAAATTATGCAGGTTAGAACGAAGCAACGCAGCTCAGCGGTAGCCGTGTTGCACCACTTGTCAATGCCGGTGTCTTCTTCTGCGGCACGGCTCCATTCAAGCAGCCATATTTTCCTAAACTCTTGGCCCTCGATAGTCTGGTAGACCCCAGAAAGGTTGCAGTTCTGGAAAATAGGTGGCACCACTAGTGGATATAAACAGGGGATTGTTTCTGTGCAAGAACAGTAAGTGGGCTTTTTGGTGTCCAACACCTACTTTGCTGAGGAGGCGATATCCATCACAGAGCTGTTCCTTCTTTGGTCTACAGTCTGTATCTTCCTAATGTGCCAATTAATTACTTTGGCAGATAGTAATCCATCAGGAACTATGAGATTCTGGTGATTAATTATATAATCATACAAAAATATTAATTATTTAATGCCTTTTAAGAGGTGGCGATGGGTCTTATTACTGCACTGGGTACACGTGTGGTATGTCCACCCGGTGCGGCAGGTTTAACCCTTTCCAATCCAATTTTGGATTCAGGGTTTCCTAAAAGGCTCTCTTTTTGTACAACGATATATCTGCTGGCTAAAGACAGTGTGTGTGCGCCAGAGAGGCTTCAACAGTGGAGTGGCCGGCGACTGACGATAAAAATACCCTGTTGGACGTCTTCTGACATGGGAGCTTTACAAGCTTCAATCAGAATGTAGAAAGACATCAGACAGTGGATTGGAAAGGGTTAAAGGGTTCCTGAAGGTTTCAGGTTTGCTTGTGTAAAGCTTTTTTGCACTTACATTGCTTCGGAATATGACCCAGCCGGTATTAAAGCACTAGATCACAGTTCCTGCTGTGGGAGGGTAGCGGAGTGGAAAGGCAGAGCAGTGGAAATAGCTGAGGCTGGGTTGCAGTGGGGCATGTGTCGTTCAACTGTAGTTGTGATGACGAGGAGGAGAGAAGCTACGGGTTCGCTTCAAAAATGGCGCTCCGGCACATTTATCTGTGACTGCTACAGCAAATACTCTGCACCACCAGGTCGCTTGTGCAATATTGGGAGCAACATAAGTATTGAGTGGAGTGAACGTGCGGAATGTTCTGATCTCTCTGATCACTCTAGCGAGAAGTGGAAGACGAGGTTAGCGGAGTTTGCTGACTCAACCCCTCCTGCAACCCCTGTTAAGAAATGCTCATGAAATAACTACAGCTGTAATTGCCTCCTCTGATGGGACTTTCAATAAGTTATCTCATTACTTAATTGAGATGGGTAAGCATGGCCCTGTTTCAATTACTTAATCTGCCTTTGTGAATACTATCCTGCAGGCCATTTCAGCACAAGCTAGTGGTGCGGATATTCCAATGATGCACAAAATGAACATACTTTATATGTTTTTCTAGCTGTGACTAATAGCAATACTGTTTTGGCTTCCCTCCCTGCTGAGGTTGGTAGCCTGAAAGAGGATGTTTGATTCATTAGACACGATTTGCAGAAAGGCACTAGATAGAAATGTCTAAAAAGGAGAAACACACATATTAATGAAATAGAGGGAAAAGAAATTTCCCTATGCAGGATCCGATTAGTAAATGTGGGCCGTCTATCCGTATTGTGCAATATAAAAGCAGATGATCTGAAAAATAGATTCAGAGAAATAATCTGCTGCACATGGGGGTTTCAGAAAAGGTGGAAAGGTTATATATGAGGGATGGCTGAAATCAATAAATGGGGGAGATATTTTATCATTTTATCTTTTTTTAAAAAATTTGCTGTGTAAAGGGCCCGCAGAGATCCCGCTAAATCACCTTCATCTAGCGCGATGCCGAAAACAGTTTTGATTCAACTCCTACATTATAAAGATCGGGACACTACCTTAACCCCTTAATGACATGGCCTATTTTGGGCTTAAGGACGCAACGATTTTTGGCGGATTTTCATCTCCATTTTTCAAAAGCTATACATTTTTTATTTTTCCATCGACGCGGCCGTATAAGGGCTTGTTTTTTGCGTGGCGAACCGTAGTTTTTATCGGAGCTATTTTTTGGGTACATAGACTAGATTGTAAAACTTTTAATTTTTTTATGATAACGGAGAGAAAACGCATCAATTCCGCCATAGATTTTGGGTCTTTTTTTTACAGCGTTAATCACGCGGCATAAATGGCACGATACATTTTTTCTCATATTTTGGTTTTTTTTTCCACTTTTCCGCAATAAAACCCCTTTTTTGGGGGGAAAGTATTCTTTTTTTCTATATTCAAAGTCCTATAACTTTTTTACTTTTCCATGGGCAGAGCTCTGTGAGGGCTTACTTTTTGCGAGATGAGCTGTAGTATTTTTTATTGGTACCATTTTTAGGTACATACGGCTTTTTTGATCACTTTTATTGTGTTTTTTGGGAGGCAAAATGAAAAAAATAAGCATTTTGCCTCAGTTTTTTAGGGTCTTTTTATGGTTTTTGTTGTGCAGGATAAAAAGTGTGTTCAATTTATTGTATGCGTTGTTACGGATATGGCGACACCAAATATGTGGGATTTTAATTCTGTAAAAAAAAAAAATTATGCCAAATATGGGGGGAAAAAAAAGGTGTTTTTTTTTTTTTTGTTTTTTTTTACTTTTTACATTTTTATCTTATTTTTACACCTTATGTCCCTGTGGGGGACTTGCACCATAGCACCTATGATCGCTGATAAGGCATTACAGGTAGAGATGAGCGAGTATACTCGCTAAGGCTAACTACTCGAGTGAGTAGTGCCTTAGTCGAGTATCTGCCCGCTCGTCTCTAAAGATTCGGCAGCCGGCGGCGGGCGGGGAGGAACGGAGGAGAGATCCCTCTCTCCCCCCCGGTACCCCCTGCTCACTCCCGCAACTCATCTGTCACCCGCGCCGGCAGCCGAATCTTTAGAGACGAGCGGGTAGGTACTCGGCTAAGGCACTACTCGCTTGAGTAGTTAGCCTTAGCGAGTATACTCGCTAATCTCTAATTACAGGACTTCTGTCCTGCAATGCCTTATCGCTTGTATTAGCGATCACAGACACTGGCAATACAGGACGCCTGTATCTGGCGTCTTGTTGCCATGGCAACACGTCTGGCTCTCTGCGATTACATCGTGAAAGAGTCTGATGACGTCACAGAGGGAGCCTCTGTGCGCCCTTTACATGCCTCGATCTACATAGATCGCGGCAGGGAAGGGGTTAACAGCAAGGGTCGCTACTCCGATGCACCCCCGCTGTTGCAGTGGGAAGCCGGCTATCCGTGACAGCCGGCTCCAGCTGCCAGATAGCGCAGAATCTCTTAAGATCTCACGCTACCCCCAGGACGTAAATGTATGTCCTGTTGCGTTAAGTATTCCTCTGCCAGGACGTACATTTACGTCCTGTGGCGGGAAGGGGTTAAAAGGAGCAAGAGAAGGAGATATCTACGGACAGTCATTGTATAACTTTCTTTTCAGATTTGGTGTACAAAAAAAGAAGAAAAAAAAATAGATGTAGTTTTATGATGCTAAGAGAAGGTTACAGGGTTTGCAGCTGCCCTGTGCTATTTTGTATCTGGCACGGCTCAGAGTTCTGATGCAGGGGGAGATTTTTTTTTTGTTTTAGGGACGCTGCCTCCTGGATTGATAAACATGAACAACATTTGTATAAAACACTAATAAGTACCTTTTTTGCTGGTGTACTATTGGTGGAGTATTCTACTGCTTGAAATTAAGTTCTTTGCTGGATACGCGGGAGATTCCTGAGTGGGGCTCCCTAAGGCGCATTTACACGGCGCGATGATCGGTCAATATTCGCTCAAACGACAGTTTGAGTGACAGTTTTAAGCAATCATCTTTGCATAATTCTAAGTAGCTAATTAGCTACTTAAGTGTTATGCAGGCAGAGCGGGATACCACCGCCCTGGCTCCGAGAACAAAGCAGCTGTTTTGTATATGCAAAAAGCTACTTTGCTCTCGCGGTGTCCCACTGAGCTGCTAGATCCAAGAAACAGCAGGAGCACGGACAGCTCCTTTGTTCTCGGAGCTTTTAACTGGCATCCCGCTGGGAAGTCCCAGCGAGATATCAGCTGAAAGAATGCCATCAGTGCCACCGGCTGAGAAAATCAGCGTGCAGCACTGATAAGAATCATCATTCATTTCTAGCTGGCTAGAAATGAGCGATGAACGAACAGAGCACGATGGGAGCGCATTCAGACAACCATTATTGCTCAAAAGATTGCTTTTGAGCGATAATGGTTGTGTCCAAATTGGCCATTAGTCTGTAGTTATCTTACTGTGATATTGACCATTATCTATCTGCACACCTAGGTGATTAATGTGAATGGGGTTGGGTGTGACATTCTTTTTTGTTTTTTTCCCCCGCTCTTCTCTCTCTTCCTCATACACGTCTATCAGACAATGCAACCAGCATCTCCAAATTACATGAATATGTGACATAACAATGAATACCATTTACCATGGCTCAAGAGGGTACTATAACGGTGTGGAATATGCAGGGTATGTGAGGATAAAACTAAAAGACGTGTTGTTTTTTCATCTATTTAGCATTTTCAACCAGCAATTGTTTATTAAAGGAGTTTCTTACAACAGATATTGTTCACTGGCACCACCATTCCTTATAGGCACATTTTTTTCATTCTGTGTACTCGAGCTATTTGCATGGAGTCAGCGTACGGATTTATTAAAAAAATCCCTTTCAGATGTGAGTCATCCTTTATACGGTCAAAAACAAGATTTAATTTACCTTAGATGTAGTACTGCTCAGAAGAAGAATTTTTACAGTGTCAATATTTATCCCCATGTATTGCAGTGACTGTATTAGGGGGTGATGGAATTTATAGCTATATCTTCTGCTGTTCCAACACTGATGGTGAGCAACCTTAATAATTGCTTGGAACCCCAGTTTGGATAGATTTAAAGGGGTTGTCTCGCGCCAGCAAGTGGGGTTATACACTTCTGTATGGCCAAATTAATGCACTTTGTAATATACATCGTGCATTAAATATGAGCCATACAGAAGTTATTCACTTACCTGCTCCGTTGCTAGCGTCCACGTCGCCATGGATCCGTCTAATTCCGCTGTCTCCTTGCTTTTTTAGACGCGCTTGCGCTGTGCGGTCTTCTCCCCTTCTGCTCGGTCCAGGCACGAGCGGCGTTCTGGCCCCGCCCCTTCTACGCGTCATCGCGTAGCTCCACTCCGTTACGTGTGCCGATTCCAACCAATCAGGAGGCTGGATTCGGCAATGGAACGCACAGAGCCCATGGTGCACCATGGGAGAAGACCCGCGGTGCACCATGGGAGAAAACCGCAGTGCATCCCTGGGAAAGGACCGGCGGCCATCTTAGGGAGAAGATTTTTTAAAGTCCTTATTTCGTCGGATCGGTAAGTAGCAAGCGGTTTAAAAACCGCTTTACTTTGCTATTTTATGCCAGGGGGGGGTGACAGGGGGAATGGGGTAAGGTAAAATTTTGAGGTTTGCCGCGAGACAACCCCTTTAACCCTTTCCAATGCAATTTTGGAGTCAGTGTTTCCTAAAAGGCTCTCTCTTTTTGCTGTTATAGAAAGGCGCCATCTGCTGGCTAAAGCCAGTGTGTGTGCGCCAGAGAGGCTCTGGCAGTGGGGTGGCTGACAATAGTCGGTAAGAATACCCTGTCGGATGTCTTCTTACATTGGAGCTGTACAATCTTCAATCAGAATGTAGGAAGACATCAGACAGTGGATTGGAAAGGGCTAATAAAGGCTCTATAGTGGCTTCTCCTTTCCCCAACTGGTTTCGCACAGTTATTATTACAACTAGGGTTAAGTGATCTGTGGAGGTTGAGAAACCCAGACGTTTGACAATACTCTTGCTGTTCTAGTTCACATTTTTCTAGAATAGATCTCCCGATAGCTGCTCCACCTGCGCTTTCTCATGTTCACAGAATGGAATATCTGCCGCAAACTGTGTCTGATCATTCTCTACTTCATTTGTTGTTGACAACAGCATAGCAGGGGATTTGGTTTAGATGCAGTTTGGAAAGTCCTGGTTAAATTTGCTTGACGGCAATACTAGAATGCAAAAGGCTTTATTGGAATTCTTTCAGTTTAATATTGGTTCTTCTTCAAAGTTGCATGCTATAGGTGGTGTGAGGTACTGAGGGGAGTAGTGGTGGACCGGTACTATGCATAAAGGGACTGGAGGAAGGTCATGTCTCGCTCTTAGACATAAGAAACCAGGAGCGTAATGTGGTCTCCAGCAAGCAGTTGCTGGAGAGCTGTTCTTTAAAAATATCCGGGCCTGGTTTTTTTTGGAATGGATGGCAAACTGAGGGCTGAAATCCTGGCACGTCTGGGAGTCATCATACAGGTGCGTGCAGGCCGGGTACATGCCTGGAGGTACTCAGAAAGCCTACCACCGCGGTCCCAGATGCATGATTTGATCCACCTTGTCTCCAAGTGGCTTCAGCCTAGCTGTATTGGCTGGTGACCCTGAAAGCCCGGCAGACGTTCCTGCCATGCCGGAACTTGAGGTGTCCCGTGAAAATTTTAGGTCTGCTCAGCTGAATGACCCCACGTTGAGCAGGGCCCGTGAGGCCGTAACACAAGTGAACGGGGTATCCCAAACTCCAGGTGGGAGTGAAGTATACCCGTGTATGGCTGTGAATAATGACATGTTGTACCGAGTGGATAAGGTGTGCGGGGAAGAACTGGAACAGCTAGTGGTACCCCAACCCTATCACCGGATAGTCCTCGACCTGGCACATAAACATGTGCTTGGAGGTCACCTGGGGGCGAAAAAAAAACCACGGACGAGTGTTGCAACGATTCTATTTGCCCGGGGTACATGAGGAGGTTAAACAGTATTGCGCCTCATGCCCTATATGTCAATAAATGGCCCCTAAACCTCATTTCAGGAGCCCATTGGCGCCCTTGCCCGTTATCGAGGTACCCTTTGATCGGATTGCCATGGATTTAGTCGGACCAGTCGTGTAGTCCACTAGGGGACATCAGTATATACTGGACATACTAGACTATGCCAGACGGTACCCGGAGGCAATTCCCCTGAGAACCACCTCCTCCAAACTCATTGCTCGAGAGCTGTTCCAGATGTTCTCCCGCACCAGTATTCCCAAAGAGATCCTTACCGATCAAGGAACTCCGTTTATGTCAAAAATAATGAGAGAAATGTGCAAACTCCTAAAGATTAAACAACTGCGTACCTCAGTATATCATCCGCAAACTGACGGCCTGGTCGAGAGGTTTAACAAAACGTTGAAGAATATGTTAAAAAGGGTAGTCAGCCAAAATGGGAAGGATTGGGATCGTTTGTTGCCAGCCTTGATGTTCGCAATACGTGAGGTCCCCCAATCCTCCACAGGTTTTTCTCCATTTGAACTACTGTATGCTAGACACCCACGCGGTCTCCTCGACCTCGCCAAAGAAACTTGGGAAAGTGAACACACCCCCTACCGAAGTGTGGTAGAACATATTTCAGTAATGCAGGATAGGATAGCAAATGTCATGCCCATTTTAAAGGAACACTTGGAACAGGCACAGGTGGCACAGAGACGAGTCTATAACAGGTCGGCCAAAGTCAGAACCTTTTGCCCGGGAGATAGGGTGTTAGTGTCGACCGTAGAGAGCAAGTTCTTAGCCAAATGGCAGGGGCCCTATGAGGTGCTGCAGCGCATAGGAGAAGTCAATTATAAAGTGTACCAACCTGGCAGGAGGAGGCCGGAGGAAGTGTACCATGTGAATTTGCTCAAACCCTGGAAAGAACAAGAGTCTCTGGCAGCGGTAAATGCGCCGAGCAGCCAGGTTTTTGTGAAGGCCATGGACAAAGCTCCTGAAGTAGCTATCTCAGGGTCCCTATCTAAGGTACAGAAACAGAAGGCAAAGGAGTTGGTACTTCGAAACACGGAGGTTTTGCAACGACTTCAGGAAGTTGAATGAAGTCTCTAAGTTTGACTCCTACCCAATGCCACGAGTGGATGAGCTAATAAAAAGGCTAGGACATGCTCGATTCTTCTCTACCTTAGACCTGACTAAAGGGTATTGGCAGGTACCACTTACCGACGAGGCCAAAGAAAAGACTGCCTTTTCTACTCCTGAGGGACTCTTCCAGTATGTCTGCCTAACTTTTGGGCTACATGGAGCACCAGCTACGTTCCAAAGAATGATGGATATCATCCTGAGACCGCACCATCGGTATGCCTCCGCCTATCTGGAAGACATCATTATATTTAGCACTGACTGGGAGAGTCACTTAGCCAAAGTACAGGTGGTAGTTAATTCACTCAGGGATGCAGGGTTAACGGCAAACCCCAAGAAGTGTACGTTGGGAGTGGAAGAAGCACGTTATTTGGGTTACATAATAGGACGAGGAGTTATCAAGCCCCAAATTAATAAGGTAGAAGCCATCCAAAACTGGCCCCAACCATTAACCAAGAAACAGGTGAGGGCGTTTCTAGGGAATGTACGCTACTACCGCAGGTTCATCCCTAACTTCGTCACCATAGCAGCGCCCTTGACAGAGCTAACAAAGGAAGAAGTTCCACCATGATTAAGTGGAGTGACGAGGCCGAGCAGGCATTTCGGAAGTTAAAGACAGCCCTATGTAGAGAGGGCCGGTCCTAATAACCCCCGACTTCAGCAAAACATTCATAGTACAGACAGATGCGTCTGATGTAGGGGTGGGGGCTGTACTTTCCCAAGCTGTTAGAGGCGAGGAGCACCCAGTCACCTATCTCAGTAGAAAACGTACCCCCGCAGAGAGAAATTATAGCATTGTGGAATGAGAGTGTCTGGCGATAAAGTGGGTTTTAGAGTCCCTACGGTACTATCTGTTGGGACTACATTTCAGATTGGTGACAGACCACTCCCCGCTCACCTGGATGAGTCAAGCCAAAGAGCGAAACGTTTGGGTGACGAGGTGGTTCCTGTCGTTACAAAACTTTTAATTTAATGTAGAGCACAGGGCGGGTAGGCTTCAAGGAAATGCCGATGTGTTGTCCCGAACCCACTGCTTGATCAGTAAAAGTGTTTGCCCCTACAGGTTCGAGCAGAGGGGGAGGGTATGTGAGGTACTGAGGGGAGTAGTGGTGGACGGTCGCTACGTCACACCTAGGTACCGCTACTATGCATAAGGGGACTGGAGGAAGGTCATGTCTCGCTCTTAGACACAAAAAACCAGGAGCATAATGTGGTCTCCAGCAAGCAGTTGCTGGAGAGCTGTTCTTTAAAAATATCCGGGCCTGGGTTTTTTTTGGATGGATGGCAGGTTGGTAGTGGGGCTGTCCATTCCACCTCCTCCACTCCAGGGTGTGGGCCAAGCTCAATCAGCAGAGGTGTTGAGGCTGAGCCAGTGCTAGTGTGCACATAAATAGCAGGTGCACGGACACAGGGAGTCAGATGGCTGCTGGACCCTGGCAGCCTGTGTGACCGGCTGGAGTTAGAAGCCCTGTTGTATGCTGCACCTGCTAAGTGCGACCTGATGAGGCCGGGACAGCCTGATAGCTGGATTTTGGGACTATTTGTTTGCCTGAAGCAAAAATTGGACTGTTTATGTTGCTGTTATAAAAAAATAAAACGCAGGCCACGCCTGCTTTTAGACTGCATCCGCTGGTGTTCCGTCTCTGACTATCGCTAAACCCGCACACTACCAAGCTATTCTCCCACAGTGGTAATTATATACAGAAGATTGGTTTACACAAGTCTAATTCACAAAATGGTATTATGGGCCTTCAGCAACAAGTTTTAAAAGCAGAGCAGGCATATATACATTCGCCCACTAATCAGGCGGAAATTAAAAAGGAAAGCGGTACAGTCACGCCTTGCGGATCATGTGAGAGGCATTGCAAAAAGTAGACCTCTCTTTATGAAGCACAAGATCTTTGAGGATAGGGAAGTGGAGGTCGTTTTTTGACCTCTAATTAGGGCACAAGGATCATCATCTCATTAAGAAGGCCTGATAATTCTTTGGTTATAGGGGAAGATAACATTTTGGAGACATTTTTTCTCAATTTAAAAAAATCTGTATACCTCCAAGCCAAGTATGGATGATGAAGACCTTTATGAATATTTAGATTGGGCACAACTACCAATTTTGTCTGATGATCAAAGGGCAATGTTAGAGGCTGCTGCGACATTGAACAAATTAAAAGGATGCAGTAGCAACACTTCCTAATGAAAGAGCGCCTAGGTTTGATAGCATTTAAAAAATTAATTTGGAAGGATATGAAGATATGCTTCTATCACATTTATTGACAGTTTTTACTTAATTAAATCACTCCACCATCAATGCGTTATGCTATAATTCCTCTATTGGGAAGGGATTTGTCCCTTTTCGATTCTTATAGTCCAATAGCTTTAGTGACCACCAATATGAAAATTTTGGCAAAAACACTTGAACAAATTGTTGGTTAGAACTCATTTGACACATGATGATCAGTCCGGCTTTATGCCAAACAAGTCAACCGCTATAAACTTAAGGCTGACCATCGAGTCAGTGGGGGCTGGGCTACTTTCTCACTCAATGCTGTCAAAGCTTTTGACAGTGTTGAGTAGAATTATTTATGGGCTGTTCTTCATAGGATGAGCTTTGGTGAGTTTTTTGGCATGGGTGAAACTTTATTTAGGCCCAGGGCTAAGAGTCAGAGTAAATGGTTGTATTTTTGGACAGATGGTGTTAGATGCCCCCTGTTCCCTCTTCTCTTTGCCTTGGCAATTGAGCCCCTGGCTTATTTGATAAGGCAATTGTAGCATGGAGAAATTGAGGAATGTGTCCTATGATATAAGGATGATCTGTTCTTGTATACAAGGGATGTGAGTAAATCTATTGTCTCTTATGTCTATTTTTGATATATTTGGTAAGATGTCCGATCTTACACTCTTAATTTGGGAAAATCTGTAATTCTTCCCTTAGATCTCTCACCTGTGGTTTTTATATTGGCACATACACAATTACAAATGGTGAGGGTATTCAAATATGTGGGAGTTACGGTATCTCCTAAGCCCCGAGAGTTTTTTCTGTCAATTTGCTTCCATTGATATGAAAGTTTAGAGACAAGGTCAAGGTTAGGAATAGTCTCCCATTTAAAAAAAAAAACTGTTAGGGAAAATCTTATTAAAAGGTTTTTAAATGCCACAACTCCTTTGTTTTTAAAATGACAGGTCGTAGCGCCCCTATCATGGTAAGTGAGAGAGGGATGAAAAAGAAATTAAATAATGGAATTTAAGCAGATTTTGCAATCAGGATTTACTATATACACCCATTTGAAAGAACCTTTAATTTCCAAAGTTGTTTTTTTTTAGGTTGGATGGGTTTTCACCATGGGAGGAAGAGAGGTCTAATCTTTCTGGAACCGGTACATTCTTGAGCTCTTTTCTATCTCTTTGAACAATTTAGAGAGCTTTACGATGATCCACATAGCTATTTTTTCCAGTTCCTTCAACTATAAACATGTGCTTTCTGCCCCAGCCTGGTCAGTATCTGTGCTTTTTGGTTCAGGACTAGAGATGAGCGAACGTACTCGGTAAGGCCGATTTCGCAATCGAGCACCGGGATTTTTGAGTACTTGACTACTCGGGTGAAAAGTACTCGGGGGCACTGTGGGTGAGCGGGGGGTTGCAGAGGGGAGTGGGGGAAAGAGATATGGACAGATGCTTTCCTATTGTGTATGACAATTCCCAATTAAGGTTAAAGGGGTTGTCTCAAGGCCACAGTGATTTTTTTTTATTGCCCAGTCCCCCTTCTTAAGCATACATTACTATGCAGCAGTGTAAACGGCTTTTAAAGCAGGTTTCTACTCACAGTTATGGTGTTTCAGCAACTTATAAAACTTTTTCCAAAGATGGCCGCCGGTTCTTTTCCCAAGGATGCACTGCGGTTTTCTCCCATGGTGCACCACGGGTCTTCTCCCATGGTGCACCATGGGCTCTGTGCGTTCCATTGCCGATTCCAGCCTCCTGATTGGCTGGAATCGGCACAGGTGGCAGGGCAGAGCTACGCGATGACGCGTAGAAGGGGGCAGAGCCAGAACGTCGCTCGTGCCCGGACGAACCAGAAGACGACCCTTCTGCGCAAGCGCGTCTAAAAAAGCAAGCAGACAGCGAAATTAGACGGAGCCATGGAGACGTGGACGCTAGCAACGGAGCAGGTAAGTGTATAACTTCTGTATGGCTCATATTTAATGCACGATGTATATTACAAAGTGCATTAATATGGCCATACAGAAGTATAACCCCACTTGCTTTCGCGAGACAACCCCTTTAAAGAAAGCTGGGGAAAAGACTTGGGCCAAATTTGCGATGACAAATATTCAACAATGTTGTGTTTAACTCCAATGACCTCTCCATTTGAAACTCAATGGGTATTGCAATTAAATAAGCTTTGTCAAAAAAAAAAAAAATCAAGCACCTAGAAGGAATTGTACTCACATGATCGAGAAGTTTAGTTACAACAAATGTGGATGGATGTGCTACAGGGTACCATACAGAACTTGTATGCCTCCATGCCGACCCACCTGCATCACATCTTTTATCCAAGTTAGAGGCGGCCCAACAGGGTACTAAAGACTCCAAGCCCAACTGTATCACATCTTGTATCCAAGCTAGAGGCGGGCCAACAGGGTACTAGAGCCTCCATGCCCATCCGCATCACATCTTGTATCCAAGCTAGAGGCGGTACAAGAAGGTACTAGAGCCTTGCTTCAAGTGTTCAGTTTTCCGCAGTCAATTCTCCTTTTGCTCTGATGTTGTAATCACTTACTTATATCAACATTACAATCACACAGATGTTTCATTTTACTGAGGCCAGCTTCACATGGGCGCTAAAATCGTGCAAGATTTGTGCATTGCGAGACGCACAAATATGAACCCTGTTTTTTTTTAATGGTGTCATATACATGAGCGACGTTTCCCTGCATGGCACTGCGATGCTATGCAGGAAACCAATCTCGGCATGTTCTATCATGCTGTGCGCTCTCACATCGCAGCGCCCATTGTTTTTAATGGGACCGGTGACAGCATCGCACCATGTGCAAAGTGCATACACTGCAATGCGAGATCTCCCATTGAAAACAATGTGAGAAACTCCACAAACCCTTTGCCCCGGATGCCTAAGCAATAGGTCTCATAAGCTATTGTGAGAAAGCCCCAGTTAGTTGTGTATTCCGATTCGGACTCCTGCTCAATTCAGGACAATTTGGATGTCTATACACACTGACCTCCGCTCGGTTTATTGGACTTTGTCATTGCTCGCTGCCTAACCTGATTTTCTGCCTGGACCTCGTTATTGCTACACTTGCGGTGACTTAACCCACCTTAGCTGGAGAAACCAAGAGAAGATCTAGTAACAAAACTCCCTGGGAAGGAATAGGCAAGTATCAAGTTTTTTTTTATTCTAATGACAGAACCCCTTTAAACTCCTGTTCACATAATTAGGAAACGCTGCTTGACCCAGTGCGGCACCAGCAGCCACATTACTGAGACTGTATGTAAAGGGTTGGGGACCCCGCAGCAATGCAGGTATCCTATCATTTGGAGGGTTTAAGTGTAAAAACCGGGTCTCAGAGGTGTTGCCACCTCATATAGCCCACAGCCAAACCCATGTGTGGCAAGGTGGGTCCACACATATCCGGAAACCAAAAAATTGAATGTCAGTTGAGAATTGATCGCCATTCCAAGAATCCTGAAAGAAAGTACCAATATTCTATGCCACTAGCTTCCATACAATTAGACCTGTCTGCAGGTTACTACCACCAAATTATAAGAACTCAAACCCAAGTCAAATTACAAATGATTAGTTTACATTTTTCTCATAAAAAGTACATCTTCCAATTAAGGAGGAGTAACATTTCCCTAAACATGCTATCTCTGGCGTAAACCTTGCCATGATAGATCCTTTCCATCTGGGAGGATGGCTCTGATCTGATCTACACATACAGCTCCGGCATGGAGCCTTAATAGGGCCTTGTACATGGAGCCTTAATAGGGCCTTGTACATGGAGCCTTAATAGGGCCTTGTACATGGAGCCTTAATAGGGCCTTGTACATGGAGCCTTAATAGGGCCTTGTACATGGAGCCTTAATAGGGCCTTGTACATGGAGCCTTGACTTCATATAGAGTGATTTGTATCCACTAACATGGTTCTGTTTGAATAGCCAAAAAAACAATATTGAAACTGAACTATTTACTTTAATACAGCAAATTGAGTCCAAACAGTACAAACTGCGAACTCTTGTGCGATTTGGTTTCCATTCACGTCGGTCTTTTTTGGAGGACAGTTACCACTAGAAGGTAGAAACAAAAAAAAAAAAAAACAAAGGCAGATCAGAGTTCAAAGTTTACACTTTTGGGCTCCTTTTGCTTCATTAAAGGGAATGGTTCAATTTGAATACTGTTTGGGGGTTCTTCGAATGGAATGCTCTACCAGTAAAGCCCACTGGAGAGTAGAGATGAGCGAGCACCAAAATGCTCGGGTGCTCGTTACTCGGGACGAAATTTTCGCGATGCTTGAGGGTTCGTTTCGAGTAACGAACCCCATTGAAGTCAATGGGCGACCCGAGCATTTTTGTATATCGCCGATGCTCGCTAAGGTTTCCATTTGTGAAAATCTGGGCAATTCAAGAAAGTGATGGGAACGACACAGCAACGGATAGGGCAGGCGAGGGGCTACATGTTGGGCTGCATCTCAAGTTCCCAGGTCCCACTATTAAGCCACAATAGCGGCAAGTGTGGGCCCCCCCCCCCCTCCCAACAACTTTTACTTCTGAAAAGTCCTCATTAGCAATGCATACCTTAGCTAAGCACCACACTACCTCCAACAAAGCACAATCACTGCCTGCATGACACTCCGCTGCCACTTCTCCTGGGTTACATGCTGCCCAACCCCCCCCCCCCCCCCCCGCACGACCCAGTGTCCACAGCGCACACCAAACTGTCCCTGCCCAGCCTTCAGCTGCACTCATGCCACACGCTGGCCTCATAGCCACACCACCCTCATGTCTATTTATAAGTGCGTCTGCCATGAGGAGGAACCGCAGGCACACACTGCAGAGGGTTGGCGCGGCTAGGCAGCGACCCTCTTTAAAAGGGGCGGGGCGATAGCCCACAATGCTGTACAGAAGCAATGAGAAATATAATTCTGTGCCACCGCCATCAGGAGCTGCACACGTGGGCATAGCAATGGGGAACCTATGTGCCACACACTATTCATTCTGTCAAGGTGTCTGCATGCCCCAGTCAGACCGCGGTTTTTTATAAATAGTCACAGGCAGGTACAACTCCGCAATGGGAATTCCGTGTGCACCCACAGCATGGGTGGCTCCCTGGAACCCACCGGCTGTACATAAATGTATCCCATTGCATTGCCCATCACAGCTGAGGTAACGTCCGATTAAATGCAGGTGGGCTTCGGCCCACACTGCATGCCCCAGTCAGACTAGGGTTCTTTAGAAGTGGACACATGCAGTTACAACTCCGTGTGGACCGACAGCATGGGTGGCTCCCTGGAACCCACCGGCTGTACATAAATGTATCCCATTGCAGTGCCCATCACAGCTGATGTAACGTCAGCTTTAATGCAGGTGGGCAAAAAATTAATTGGATTACACTGTAGGCGAGGGCCCCAAAAAACTGGTGTACCAACAGTACTAATGTACGTCAGAAAAATTGCCCATGCCCAAAACCAAGAGGGCAGGTGAAACCCATTAATCGCTTTGGTTAATGTGGCTTAATTGGTAACTAGGCCTGGAGGCAGCCCAGTTAAAATATAAATTGGTTCAGGTGAAAGTTTCAACGCTTTAATGAGCATTGAAACGTATAAAAATTGTTTACAAAAATTATTTGAGTGAGCCTTGTGGGCCTAAGAAAAATTGTCCGTTCGGCGTGATTACGTGAGGTTTCAGGAGGAGGAGCAGGAGGAGGAGGAGGAGGAATATTATACACAGATTGATGAAGCTAAAAGGTCCACGTTTTTGATGGTGATAGAGAACGATGCTTCCATCCGCGGGTGCAGCCTACGTATTGTTTAGGTATCGCTGCTGTCCGCTGGTGGAGAAGAGAAGTCTGGGGAAATCCAGGCTTTGTTCATCTTGATGAGTGTAAGCCTGTCGGCACTGTCGGTTGACAGGCGGGTACGCTTATCTGTGATGATTCCCCCAGCCGCACTAAACACCCTCTCTGACAAGACGCTAGCCGCAGGACAAGCAAGCACCTCCAGGGCATACAGCGCGAGTTCAGGCCACGTGTCCAGCTTCGACACCCAGTAGTTGTAGGGGGCAGAGGCGTCACCGAGGACGGTCATGCGATCGGCTACGTACTCCCTCACCATCCTTTTACAGTGCTTCCGCAGACTCAGCCTTGACTGGGGAGCCGTGACACAGTCTTGCTGGGGAGCCAGAAAGCTGTCAAAAGCCTTAGAGAGTGTTCCCCTGCCTGCTACCTGACCCTCGGAACTGCGCCTTCGGCCACTAGCGCTGTCGGATGGGAATTTTACCATCAGTTTGTCCGCCAGGGTCCTGTGGTATAGCATCACTCTCGAACCCCTTTCCTCTTCGGGTATGAGAGTGGAAAGGTTCTCCACTCTCATACCGGCGCTGATGTAACAGAGACAGCAGATCCAGGAAACAATTTTGCGCAAGCCTGCTGTAACGCTTAGCTGCGTATTAATTAGGACTACTACCCCCAGCAGATAGATACTGTAGGCAGCGTATAATATTATGTATACTGTTTCCCTCTGGCGGGATGACGGCGCTGATGTAACAGAGACAGCAGATCCAGGAAACAATTTTGCGCAAGCCTGCTGTAACGCTTAGCTGTGTATTAATTAGGACTACTACCCCCAGCAGACACGCAGTAAACTGAAGACGGTCACAGGCAGCCCAAATATAGTATTTTTCCCCAATTTTTTGGAAAAAACCCACTGCCTATATAGCCTGAATATCTCTTTCCTTGCCTCACCAGTACTGGCCCTATACTCTGTACAATGACTGCAGACTGAGGACGCAATGCTCTGCACGGCCGATATACAAAAAAAAAAGTGCAACACTGCTAAAAGCAGCCTCAACAGTACTGCACACGGTCAGATGTGGCCCTAAGAAGGACCGTTGGGGTTCTTGAAGCCTAAAATCACTCCTAACGCTCTCCCTATAGCAGCTCCAGCATCAGCAGCACTTTCCCTGATCTCTGTCAGAATGCATCTGTGGGGAAGGCGTGGCCTAGCGAGCAGAGAGAGCAGACACACGGAGCCTCTGCTCCTGCAATCCGAAGCAGTTGAACGGATTTACCGACCCGTCTAACCTCCGGATACCCTGCTCAATACAAGCGATAGCTACTCTGCGAGCTGGGGATTAAAAAGAGACCTTCCGGACCCCCCCGGGAGAAGTTATCCGCCGAGGCCTAGCTCTCGGCCTGAAGCCGGGGACTAGATTTCCGCGACCGGACCAGAAGCGCGCGGCGCAACCGGGCCGGACCGGCCCCAATTAAGCAGCGCACCCGAGGAGACCATCCGGGAAGGCACTCCAACCCAGACCCGACGGGAGGGGGTAGGTGCGGGCCGCCGGGGGAGGCGGAACAGCGGCACTGAAGAGGTTATGAAGCGGGAGCAGGCAGATAGAAGCCGGCGTCACTAAAGCTGCAGCTGCAAAGCACCCGCCCGGCGCAGCACACCATGGCCGGCTGTCCCTCATACACGGCAAGTACTGCATTACATTAAAGCACGGCCCTGCGGCCCCCCCGAACCCCCGCCGCCGCGGTCCTCCCGCCATTCCCCGCTATTACCGGGGGCCGACCCTCCCTCACCTACATCAGAGAGGAGCGCGCCCGCCCATCCCCCCAACCAGACAAGAAGAGGGAGAGCGGTGCCATTTAACCCCTGGCTTCCTGGATGCAGGCATAGACCTGAAGGGAGGGGGACACAGTTACAGCCAGCCTGCACAGGGGAACCAGCAACCCCTCATCAAGTCAACCCGGGCTCCACTCAGGGAGTGACTGTATATACCTGCAAAAGCGTTCCACAAACCGCACTAATAAAGCGCAGTTAAAGGGACGGTGTGCACGTGACCCCACAAGCGTAGAACCACCTTACTCAGAGGACTTCTGGCCACCAGCTGTCCACTCCGGGCATACCGGACAACCTCCCTCCCCTCCCAAACTTTGAAGGCCAGTCCCTCACTCGCTCAGCAAGACAGCTACTTTACAGGCCGTGCCTGAATTTTTTGCGGAACTCTGTGAACAGAGTGCCATAGTCAGTTACCGGTCGCTAACCTCTTTGAGGGTCAACAAGACCAACACAACCCCCGTCAAGAAAGCCGGAGCAATAAAAACACACAGCTGCTCCCCGGCTTCTCTGGAGAGAGCGCCCCCGAGAGCTGAATAAACAACCCGCTCAGCTCCCACAAGAAAAACCCGTCCTTTCCCAACTCCCTTATCACTGGAGCCAGGACGAACAAAACCTCCCGCAGAGCGCCCCTTCACCCCTGCTAAGCATTTACCACAAGACGTCTAGGCTTCCCACCATCATCAGCAAACAAAGTTCCAAACTGCAAACAGCTTCTTCCCAAACAGCGGCGAAAGGCCCGCGTAAATAATGGCCGCCTAGTGGGAACGCATCGGGGAAGCGGGCTCCATCGTATTACTCAAGAACACCTTATAAGCCAAACTCATAGCAGTATGGGGAAAAACAACAGAGACAGGAGTAGCGACACATCAGGAACTCCTCGTCCAACCAAAAGTCAAACCGACATGCAAAGATTTCTGA
Source organism: Eleutherodactylus coqui (assembly GCF_035609145.1). Lineage (NCBI taxonomy): Eukaryota > Metazoa > Chordata > Amphibia > Anura > Eleutherodactylidae > Eleutherodactylus > Eleutherodactylus coqui. The sequence goes on along the minus strand of NC_089848.1, from coordinate 58,061,530 downwards.
AGGAAAGAACTTCAAGATCACCTCACCCGACTAGCAAAAAAGCGTTGAACCTCCCAGTACCAACATCCCTCAACACAGAGAGAAGAGGAGGCCTCTTCGGATGGTGAGGAAAACGAACAACTCTCACGAAGCTTCATGAGGGACCTTATTACAAGTGCTTTAAGACCCATTATGTCTGACCTCTCAGACATTAAAGAAGACTTAAAGTCGATGGGAAGAAGGGTAGAGGTCCTAGAGACTTCCACAGCAAGCATATCTACACACTCTTCAGAACTGGCGCAGGTAGTAACAGAACAACACCACTACCTAAATCAGGCCCTTACTATGCAAGAAGACCTGGAAAATCGAAACAAGCGAAATAATATAAGAATAAAAGGTCTGCCTGAATCATGGGCCGTAGAAGCACTTCCAAAGGTTGCCATGGAAATATTTGCATTACTCCTCGGCCATGAGAGAGCCTCACGAATTTCAATTGAGAGGATCCATAGGTCCTTGAGACCCCCACCAGCCGGAACGGACCTGCCTAGAGACACAATCTGCAAGCTCCTGACCTTCCCTGATGCGCAAGCAATCTTGGAAGCGTCAAGAAATACCAAAGACTTGCTCTACGAGGGGGCAACAATACACTTCTACCAAGACCTAGCACCAACTACTTTGGCTAAACGCCGTATGCTGAGGCCTTTACTCGAAGCACTAAGGGCAAGAGACATTAAATACTCGTGGTTGTTCCCCTTCGGTCTAGGAATTAACCTCAGAGGACGTAGAGTTAACATCCGCACGCCAGACGACCTCCAGAGAAGTTGGCAGATTCTAGAAATAGAACCAATTGAAGTACCAAACTGGCTGCCTCTACCGGACCTCCCGTCCTTCCCCATGCTGGTCCACCCGTGAACGGACCTCCCTACGGGGAACTCCAAATCCCCGAGGGCCAAGAAAAAGAAAAGTAAGGACGGCACACCCCACGAAGACACATGAGGAAGAGGACTTATCCGTCCCTCCGGGTGAAAAGTCTAAACGACCTCGGATCCACAGAGGACTACCACCCATAATACCTGAAGTTCGGTTACTTTACGGTTTGACACATGTTGATTCAAACTATGGAGACATTCTATCGTTTAATCTCTTTTCTTAACACTCTCCACCCCCCCTGCTACTCTCTTTAACGCGATGGAGCCGGCTCTATACCCGAGCAGGCCCCACCCGTGATTGTTACTAACAAATATCTCACTACACTGCTACTGGAGCGACACAAAGAATCGCCTAAGATTCCGCTGCATTAACCCCTGGTTTCAATACTGAGACCCCCGAGATCCCTCGGGGACTCACTTGGTACATATACGGTACCCTAACACATCTCCCCCCTTATCTTACCTACCTAACATCCTTCGCCACTTACCTCCCCCTTTACCCTCAACCTATACGCACCAGCATCTGGAAACCGAGGACTGGTCTTGGCGCTGTAGTGCTCTCACTTTCTCTGTTCTCTCGATTTTTCAGCAGGCGAAACTTACACGCGAATATTCTGCAGAAATATGGCGTCGGTGCGCTTTGCATCCTTCAACGTCCGGGGTCTGAACTCTCCAGGTAAGAGACACAACATAGCTCACCTCTTAAAAAAAAAATAAACCTAAGATTCTCCTACTACAGGAGACACATTTTAAAAAAGACAGACACTTCCCGCTCCCGGGGCTGGGCCTCCAGCAACATTTTCACAATAACCACCCAAGCTCGGCATCCAAAGGGGTAGCCATTCTCCTGCATAAATCAATCCCCTTCAAGTTAGACACCAAATACACAGATGATGAGGGAAGGGTCATAGTCATCAAAGGCACAATAGAAAATACTAAAATAACCATCGCAAACCTATACGCACCCAATACGGAGCAAGTACCCTGGCTGATCAAACAGCTGGGGATCATTAAACAATTTGCGGAAGGACATATAATACTAGGAGGGGACCTAAATGTCACCTTAAATCCACTACTAGACTCCTCAACAGGGCGCTCGCAGACCCCCCAGTCTAAACTCAAAAAGCTACATCGGTCACTACAAGACCTGGGAGTTCTAGACACTTGGAGATACCTTCATCCAGCGGACAAGGATTTCTCCCACTTCTCAACAATATACTCCACCTACCAGAGGTTAGATTACCTCTTTGTCTCCGCCAGCCTGGTACCTCACCTGAAAAAAGCACACATTGGCTCGGTCACGGTTTCTGACCATGCCCCGGTATATATTGATGTTCATATACAACAGGTGACCCCGGGGGAGTGGAGATGGAGATTGAACGACTCACTTCTAGCCCCAATAGAGGAAAAAAACCAAGCTAGGAGACTCGATTGAAGAATACTTTAAGAATAACATGGAAGGAAGTGTCGCGGTCCCGACGGTGTGGGAGGCCCATAAGGCCTATGTAAGAGGCTTGCTTATAGCGCTGGGCACAAGGGTTAAGCGACAAAAACAAAAAGAAATAGACAATCTGTTAACACAGATCGCAAAGTTAGAAGGCGTCGCAAAGCTCTCCCAGTCTAAAAGCAAACTTGAAGAATTAACCTCTTTGAGATACCAGCTCCGCTCGCACCTAACTGAAAAATTCAACAAAAAACACATGTACCTTAAGCAGGCCTTCTACGCCCACGGGAACCGAGGGAGTAAAATAACAACAGCAATGCTGAAGAAAACTAAAACTCGTAACGCAATCCTCTCAATAAAAACAAGAAAGGGAGCCAAAGTATCCACCACCAGCGACATAGCAAAAGAATTTACCCAATACTACTCCCAGTTGTACAATCTGGAGGAATCAGAGCCCCTTTCCTCTAGCCAGAGCTCCCCGGAAAGGATAGACGCATTCCTGAGGTCCCTGGAACTACAAAATCTCAGTGAGACAGATGCTAGCACACTCTTGTCCCCGATCACGAGCAGGGAAGTAGAGGAAGTCATTGACTCCATCCCGCAAGGGAAAAGCCCAGGCCCCGATGGCCTATCTTTAAATTACTACAAAATTTTCAAATCGCAACTGGTGCCCCGGCTAACAGAGACCTTTAATGCCCTGTTAAACGGGGCGCACCTAACCAGACAGGCGCAAGAGGCGCATATCACTCTTATCCAGAAAGAGGGCAAAGACCCCGAACAATGTAGTAGCTTCAGGCCAATATCGCTCATCAACCTAGACGTCAAGATCTGGGCCAAATTACTGGCCAGAAGAATAGGGGAGTTCATCCCAAATCTGATAGACCCAGAACAAACTGGCTTCGTGAAGGGCAGGGAGGGTAAAGAAAATTGCCTAAGACTGCTCCATGCCACCAATTACGCCTGTAGCCGGAAAATACCAATGGCCTTCGTCAGCACAGACGCAGAGAAGGCCTTTGATAGAGTGAGCTGGACCTTCATGGAAAGAGTACTATTACGTTTTAAATTTCCCCCAACATTTATTTCGGCCATTCTATCCCTATACGCGGCACCACACGCCAGACTAAAAATTAACGAAACACTATCTCCCACGTTCGAGATTCGGAACGGGACACGTCAGGGATGCCCGCTGTCCCCTACGCTCTTTATCCTCACGATGGAACCCCTTTTGCAGTGGGTTAGACAGGACCCAAATATAGAAGGCCTACGTATAAACTCGAGCACACTGCACGCGGCTGCATTTGCAGACGATGTGATGTTTGTGGTCACCAAACCAGAGAGGAGCATACCCAGACTAACTTCGTTACTGCGTGACTATGGCTCTTTGTCAAACTTCAAAGTGAATTTTGCCAAATCCATAATCTTAAACATCTCAATCCCGGAATCACAGTGCCCCCCGCTGAGATCCAGCTCACTCTTTAAATGGTCGGAATCAGAAGTAGATTACCTGGGGGTCAAACTGACCAAGAGAACAAGAGACCTTTACTCCCGCAACTTCCAGCCCCTAATTGGCCAACTCAAAAGCTTATTGAGAGACTGCGACCTTCCCTTCCCTCTCGTGGTTCGGGAGAAAGAATATATTAAAAACGTACATCCTTCCGGTGGCGCTCTACAAAATGCGGATGATCCCATTACACCTCCCGATCTCGTTCTTCAAAACTCTGCGTTCTTTATGCACGAACTTCGTCTGGAAACAAAAAAATCCAGACTAGCATATAATCTGCTGACTAGGAGGAGAACGGAAGGAGGCATAGACTTACTGAACTTCCAAGACTACTACCACTCCGTACAGATCAATTACTGGTTGGAGTTAACACACCCTACCAGGGATCCCTTGCTGCAGGAAATAGCGTCTGCCTCTTATGGGGAGCCCTTAGTGGAGGACCTGTGGTTTCCCAAGAAGTCCCAGTATAGGGCAAAAAACTTTGACCCGCTCATAAGGGGACCCTGTGAAACATGGGACAAATTCAAAGGCGAGCTAGCTCCAGATCCTTCTCCCTTAACACCAATCAGAAGTCTGGGCAGACTTCTTGGAAAGGAACCTGACGCCGGCTCAATAAGCATTTGGAAGCAATTTAAAGGAGTCAGAATCAAGGACATTCAGCTGCTGGCTCATAAACCCATCGAGGACATCATTTCATTGCTAACACCAAATATCAAACTCTCCTTCCTCCAGGCGTCACATATTAAAAAAATAACAATCGAGTTTCTAGCTAAATTCAGATCAATTAGACCAAAAACTGTCTTTGAAAAAACAACAGAAGTGAATGGAGCAAAACAAAAAATCTCTTATATACGCAAGAACTACATAGCCCCACCCCGAATATCTAAACCCAGCTTCATAAGCTCCTGGGAAAAAGAACTAAAGATTTCCCTCTCTACAAAAGAAGCCCAACTCATTCTGAAAACAGCCTACGGCCTATCCCCTTGTGTCCTTATGCAGGAGAGCCACTATAAGCTTCTAACTAGGTGGTACAAAACTCCCCAGTGGTTAAAAGACTACAATTTAGCACCCAATAATACATGTTGGAGATGCAACAGCGAAGTTGGATCTTACCTCCACATTTGGTGGGAGTGCCCAAAAATAGTACCCTTCTGGGGAGGTGTGGAAAGCGACCTGAGAACACTTTCCCCTAACTTCAAAATCACTCCGGACATGATCTTCCTGTGGAGACCCTCTTCAAACTTCCACCCCTACAAACACAAACTGTTGGCCCACCTGCTAGACGCTGCAAAAGCATTAATCCCGCTCCACTGGTTGCAGCAATCCCCCCCCTCCTTAAATCAATGGAGAGACAAGGTAGATTTAATTTGTGACTTAGAGGAGCTAACAAGCTGGTCTAGGAACACACAGGAGGACTTCATTCTCACATGGCACCCCTGGAGGGAGCTGAGAAGAGGTAACCAGCAGCCCTAAACCTCTTCGGGGCAACAGGCCTGAGAGGGGGCACAGCCCTGGGAGTGGCAGGCCAAAAAGCACTCATCGACATCTCTTGAGATATGGGGAGCGCATCGGACCTCGGACGCTGCAAGCCGGACGCAAGAGGGAAGTTGCACTGACGTAGAGGACCCCCGGACCCGTGGTAAGAGAGAGAGTGACAGCTAGCGATATCCTAGTGGAGACTCAGCGCTAATATCCTGCTACCCGGCGACCCCCCCCCCCGCCCTCCCCATCCTCACCCTCTTCCCTCCCCTACCGCCCCCCACCCCCTCCCAATTAACATTCATACTACGATATCACCCGTCCTGTCAAGGTTTTTCTGGAGAGTAAAGGACCTAAGTTTGGGCTAAGCCCTGTTTCTCCTTGGAGACCCCCTCCCCTTCATCCACCAATATCTCGGCCATGGAGGAAGAGGAAGAACTTTTAGTACATAAACTAAGAGCCTTTTAGTTTGTATTGACGCACAAGAATACGCAAATTGTATGCTTAATTACGTCTTTTCTTTCCTATGTTAATATAACTCATTATTCGCGTATTTTTCAATTACCTGTACAATGATTAAAAACCAAAAATCCAATAAACCTGATTAAAAAAAAAAAAGAATGCATCTGTGGCGAGCCGCTGGAGGGGCCGATTTATATACTCGGGTGACACCTGATCTCGCCAGCCACTCACTGCAGGCGGGTGGTATAGGGCTTGAACGTCACAGGGGGAAGTTGTAATGCCTTCCCTGTCTTTCAATTGGCCAGAAAAGCGCGCTAACGTTTCAGAGATGAAAGTGAAAGTAACTCGAACATCGCGTGGTACTCGCCTCTAGTAACGAGCATCTCGAACACGCTAATACTCGAACGAGTATCAAGCTCGGACGAGTACGTTCGCTCATCTCTACTGGAGAGCTTTAACGCAGCGTGAAGCTATCCCAAGTCGCATTAATTCAGACTCTGCATCTCATCTGACTAGGTGGGTGATCTGTGAAAGTAATTTAGGTAGATCCATCATGTCCAAACTAGATATTCACAATTGCAGGCGTATGCCAAATATGAATTATGTGAATTAGAGATGAAACCTTCGTTGCCCACTACAAACTGCATACACTATCACTCATTGTTATTTACCAAGCTGTACCAATTGGCATATTCTATAGAAAACCCATCCAGCCTTCTGTTTCCATTCTCTGTATAATAAGCGGTTTCTGGTGCTTCGCTTGCAAGCATCTATCAAGCAGCGTCTTTCCAGTATCTACCCTCTGTCAGTTTATACTTTGATTATATGATATGAAACATTTGTCAAGCAGATCAAATAAAAAGAGAAGATATAAATCTGTAATATTCAGTACTGAACAACATATACAACAGAGAACCAACCTGTGCCAGTACTCCTAATTAATAATCCGTGGGCTACCAGCCTGGAAGCAAATACTGCAAAAAGTCACGGGAAAATGTCATCTTTCTGTTATAAAAGCAAAGATAAGAAAGAAAAGACCCAATACTAATATACGGGATTGTTCTGCTTTATCAGGGACTATCAATGACAGGTTTTAAGAGGCCTTATTTAAGAGAACATAATCTAACTAAAGTGTACAGTACTATGCAAGGCTGATGATATGTATGGCCCCCGCAGAGCCCTGATCTCAACACCATTGGGTCTGTCTGGGATTACATGAAGAGAGAGAAGGATTTGAGCAAGCTACATCCACAGAAGATCTGTGCTTAGTTTTCTAAGATCTTTCGAACAACCTCCCTGCCAAGTGTCTTCAAAAACTGTGTGCAAGTGTACCTAGAAGAATTGATGCTGCTTAGAAGGCAAAAAGCGGTCACACCCGATATTGATTCGATTTAGATTTCTCTTTTGTTTATTCACTTTACATTTTGTTAACTGTCAAAAATAAAACACTTCTAGTTTTAAAAACATTCTTACTTTACAGAATATTTTTTTTAACCCTTTCCAATCCAATTTGTATCCTGGTTTTCCTAGGGGGCTTACTATTTTTCTGTCGTTATACAACGGCGCTATCTCCTGGCTAAAGCCAGTACTGCGCGAGGTGACACGTTGGATAGGCTCCGACAGCAGAGAGGCTGGCAATATACAGCAAGAGAACCTTCCAACATCGAAGCTGTACAGGCTTGAATACCCAGCCTCCAGCAAGTGATTGCTCTGATTGGTTGAGGAACGCCACCTGAGTCGATCAGAGTCGGCTCTCGATGAACCAATCACAGCCATTCATTAAATTACCTCATTGAATGGCTGTGATTGGTGCATTGAGCGCCGGCTTTGATTGGCTGAGGCGGCACTCCTGAACCAACCATAGCAATCGCTTTTTGGAGGCGGGGTATTCAAGGCCCTTCATCAGCAAGAGCTGCTCTAACAGGTAGTGTAGCTAGCGCTTGCGTTTAGCGCTGTACAGAGTTTAGTGCAGTGCTGAAAAGGCAGCACCAAATGCTGTACAGAAAAGCCTGTGTGAGGGAGGCCTCACTCTGCACTTTATATCTATGCAAACTCAATTACTAACTAGGTGAAAGGTTCAGGCAGCTTTATTTCTACACCTCCTACAAATGCGAGCCGCTGCAATAAATTTGCACATGTACTTATTTTTCACCCCTACTATTCCATTTGGATTCTAAGCTCTTATAGATGGGTACCTTGCTCTCCTTTTGTCTCATTTTTCACTTGTCATTTCACTTTTGTGCTTTCTTTCCAATAGTAAAGCAGATGCGGAAAATAATGTTGTTACATAAATTATTATGATTACTAATATTAATAAAGGCTATGGACACCTTTGGGTCCCGCATCCAGCGGACCAAATGTGATTTGTTCAGAACTAAGCTTGGATGATCATTCGACAAAGACTGTTGGAATGAGTAGAAGAACGGATCGAGCAGTTAGACATGTATTTTAATACATATCAGAGAAAGGAGAAAAATGGTGCAAATGAACTCTTGGCCACTAGTGACGTAACATACATTGCCCTGGCCGGAAGTACAAGGCCACGAATGTATGCTATCTCAGCGGAAGCAGCACCAGCGTTCGGCACGGTCACGTGACCTGTGGGAATTTAGGAACCAGGAAAACATCGGCAAGGAGAAAACCTGTTACGGGAACTGACTGGTGAGGAATAGGTTAAAAAAAAACTTACTGTGACAAAACCCCTTTAAAGGAGATGTCCCGAGGCAGCAAGTGGGGTTATACACTTCTGTATGGCCATAATAATGCACTTTGTAATATACATTGTGCATTAATTATGAGCCATACAGAAGTTATAAAAAGTTTTTTACTTACCTGCTCCGTTGCTAGCGTCCTGGTCTCCATGGTGCCGACTAATTTTTGGCCTCCGATGGCCAAATTAGCCGCGCTTGCGCAGTCCGGGTCTTCTGCTGTTCTCTATGGGGCTCCGTGTAGCTCCGTGTAGCTCCGCCCCGTCACGTGCCGATTCCAGCCAATCAGGAGGCTGGAATCGGCAGTGGACCGCACAGAAGAGCTGCGGTCCACGAAGATAGAGGATCCCGGCGGCCATCTTCAGCGGTAAGTATTGAAGTCACCGGACCGCCGGGATTCAGGTAAGCGCTGTGCGGGTGGTTTTTTTAACCCCTGCATCGGGGTTGTCTCGCGCCGAACGGGGGGGGGGTTTAAAAAAAAAAAAAAACGTTTCGGCGCGGGACATCTCCTTTAAGACTGCATTCACGCAACAATATTGGTTACGTTGTGCCTTTCCGTTCCGGGGTTCCATCTGGGCAAAAGCACTGACTTTAGTCAGTCAACTTTGGTCACTATTTGACATGTTTTCCATTTGTTTCATTAGTTTAGGAGGACGAAACGGTGCCGTTTACTACATTATTGGGTGCTTTAAAAATGACCCAAACAAGCAAAAACCATGCTTCGAAGAGTATTCAGATGGAACCACAGGGCAGAAGGGCAGCGCAGTCAATAACACCGGGTCAGTACAGCCCTAGACACCAATCTATGACATAGCATCCAACTTTTACACAATAGGGCTCATTCACAGGAACGTATTTTCACACCGTATTACGTGGTGAATTGGGTAAATGAAAACACATTGATTTTCATTGACCCGATCACACTAGCCTTTTTTATTTATTGCATATAATAAACGTATTTAAAAAAAAAAAAACGTAGCATGATCCATTTTACCGCATATTCTGCACGATAGAGCCCATTGTTCTCTATAGGGGGTAATAACCGCAGCACATATATTGCATCGCTGCTAAAAGACAGAGCAGGACATTAAAAAAAAAAAAAAAACTAGGTCACATGACGAGATATATGGTTATGCACAGTGCACATCCGCTGCCCTACACAGCGCTAAACCCTGCGTAATACACGTAGCGTTTACGCATTCGGCCGTGCGAATGAGCCCTTATTGTCATTACACTTAGTCACTGTACATTTCTTGAAGCTTTTACGGCTTTTTATTTTCCCCTTTCAATCGACCACAAAATGCGCTAGGAAGTTTATCAATAGAAATTACCTTGAACAGTAACTCGCTGGTGTTCTTGGCACAATAATAGAGTTTTACACTCCCCATTCGGAAGCCTTTGCCCGTTGTCTCCAGGGCATTGTGAAGGTCAGCAACATGTAAGAGTATTGAAAACAAGGGATTGATTCCTACTCCACCAGCTATTAAGACCAGATCCACAGGAGAGTCAGAGGCTTGAGGATCAAAGAAAAACTCTCCCCCCACGCGTAGAGCGACTTCAGAGCCGAGAGCGCACTGCGAAACAGAAGAAAACCCACAAGAATGAGAATAAGTAAAAAATATTAGGAACACAACGACATAACGCAACGCCATAAAATACTATAAAAAGTGAAAATTTGCATATTTTTGTATGCACACACCACAACATAAAAGGGCAAAGCGTGCCCAACGTGATTTACACAGATCAATAAAGGCCATCAATAAAATCCCCAATTGGGTATTCAACAAATGCACAAATAATAAACCCTTTAAGAGGCGAAGAGAAATAAAAGTGGCATATGCAGTTGACAGAATTCTATACAAGGAGTAACAATTATTTTTTGGTCCCCCCACCCCACCGATCGCCGCTTCTGATGTGAAATACAAGATAAATTCCAGGGATACACAATCTGTACCCTGTTATAGGAAAAACTGGCATGGCAGCAGTAAACACTTGGCAAAGCAGATTGGCATGGCCACGCCGGTTCCATGCTATTCTGAGCTTTGCTTCTGTGTGGTTGGCCGGCTCCACCACACAACAAGGATGTTTATTAATATGCATTACAGAATATCTTGTGGAAGGAGCCAAATATCACATAAAAGAGAGACTTTCATCTACTAGAAAATATATAAAAAATCTCGGCACAAAAAGACACCAAGGTGAGAATTGTAGCATTCATGGAATATATATAGACCAGCTACAATATGTAGGATTGTGTTAAATGGCTAGCACAATGGGATACAGAAGCAGGTATATGGTATATATGGTATAAGGTTCTCATAGCGAAATTAAAACAGAAATTAAAACTTTTCAGTTTTTTCCCCACCGCCTTCTGTTTTTTTCTTCTTTAAACCCACCAGGTTTACTATGTGGGATAAATAATGCAATATTTTAACTTAGTTTGTAGCTTAACTGACATAGTAATAATCAGATTTTACCAGGAGACATTGGAAGGTATTTTGTTTTGAACTTTATTATATTTTTGTTGTTTTTTTTTTAATATTAAAAGTCCCTCAAGGGAACTTAAACATGAGATGTCCTCATAACTGGTATAATACACTGCAATACCTCAGTTTTTCAGTGTATCATGCCTGTAACATTAACCCCCAGTAGTGCCAGAAGTAGAAATGGTTAATAATTAGAGATGAGCGAGCGTACTCGGAAAAAAAAGCACTACTCGCTCGAGTAATTTGCTTTATCCGAGTATCGCTGTGCTCGTCCCTGAAGATTCGGGTGCCGCTGTGGCTGACAGGTGAGTCGCAGCGGGGAGCAGGGGAGAGCGGGTGGGAGAGAGGGAGAGAAAGATCTCCCCTCCGTTCCTCCCCGCAACTCCCCGCTCCGTGCCGGCACCCGAATCTTCAGGGACGAGCACAGCGATACTCGGATAAAGCAAATTACTCGAGCGAGTAGTGCTTTTCCGAGTACGCTCGCTCATCCCTATTAATAATGCTTACTATTTGTGTTCTTCAGAATTGTTTATATTTTGTCCATTGGTACTAATAACGAAGAATGCACCGTATTTTTTGCACTATAAGACTTTTTCCCCCCAAAATGGCATGGAAAAGTCACTGTGTCTTATAGAGCGAACGTGCCGAGAGTCAAACCCGTCTGACAGCTTTGTGATAGGGGTTGCATGTCCTTCTCACACAGCTGCCGTCCGGGCCCGCTCCACAGCTGGAGAGGAGAGCTGCCCGTATATTACTGCTGACTGGTGGAGCATAGTAACATAGTATGTAAGGCTGAATGAAGACAATGTCCATCTAGTCCAGTCTGTCTATCCTCCTGTGTTGATCCAGAGGAAGGCAAAAAACCCGAAGGCCAGAAGCCAATTAGCCCTCTTGGGGAAAAAATTCCTTCCCGACTCCCTAATGGCAATCAGACTGTTCCCTGGATCAACCCTAATAGTTCCTACCTGTCTATATACCAGGATTGACACTTAACCTAATATTTATATCCTGTAATATCCTTCTTCTCCAGAAAGACATCAAGTCCCCTTTTAAACTCCTCTATGGATTTTGCCATCACCACTTCCTCCGGTAGAGAGTTCCACAGTCTAACTGCTCTTACAGTAAAGAATCCCCTTCTATGTTGGTGATGAAACCTGCTTTCCTCTAATCGTAGCGGATGTCCTCTTGTTACCGTCGTGGTCCTTGGTGTAAACAGATCGCGGGAGAGATCCATGTGTTGTCCCCTCATGTACTTATACATGGTTATTTGGTCGCCTCTTAACCTTTTTTCAAGAGTAAATAATCCCAATTTGGATAGCCTCTCTGGGTATTCCAGTCCCGTCATTCCATGTATTAGTTTGGTTGCCCTTCTTTGAACCCCCTCAAGCACTGTGACATCTTTCCTGAGCACCGGTGACCAGAATTGTACGCAGTATTCCATGTGAGGCCTGACAAGTGCCTTATATAATGGAAGGATGATGTTCTCGTCCTTCGCCCCTATACCTCTTTTAATGCACCCCAAGACTTTATTTGCCTTTGCAGCAGCTGACTGGCATTGGTTACTCCAGTTTAGTCTATTATCCACTAATACCCCCAGATCCTTTTCCACCTCACTTTTCCCTAGTAGTACCCCATTAAGTGAATATTGGTGACATCCGTTTCTCCTGCCCATGTGCATAGTCTTACATTTTTCAACATTGAACTTCATTTGCCATTTTTCTGCCCAAGCCCCCAGCTTGTCCAGGTCCGTTTGTAGCCGCACATTGTCCTCCGTTGCATTAATTATATTGTATAATTTTGTGTCATCTGCAAATATTGATATTTTGCTGTGCAGCCCCTCTATCAGGTCATTGATGAATATGTTGAACAGAGTGGGGCCTAATACTGAACCCTGTGGCACCCCGCTAGCGACTGTGGTCCAATCAGAGTACGAACCATTTATTACCACCCTCTGCTTTCGATCATTGAGCCAATTTTTTACCCATTTACACACGTTTTCGCCCAGTCCGAGCTGCCTCATTTTGTATATTAGCCTATTATGTGGCACGGTGTCAAAGGCTTTAGAGAAGTCCAGATATACGAGATCAATAGATTCTCCCTGGTCCAGCTTAGAGCTTACTTCATCGTAGAAACTGATCAGATTTGTCTGACATAAGCGACCCTTCATGAATCCATGCTGGTGAGGAGTTATTCCCTTAATCTCCTTGAGGTACTCATCAATGGCGTCTCTCAGAATCCCCTCGAAGATTTTTCCTGTTACTGAAGTGAGACTTACTGGCCTGTAGTTTCCAGGCTCACTTTTGCTCCCTTTTTTGTAAATTGGAACCACGTTGGCAATGCGCCAATCCAATGGTACTACACCGGTCTTGATAGTGTCTAGAAATATTAGGTATAGCGGCCTAGCTATCTCGTCACTTAGTTCCCTTAGTATCCTTGGGTGTAATCCATCTGGGCCCGGCGATTTATCAATTTTAGTTTTCTTTAGACGCTTCCGCACCTCCTCCTGCGTTAGGTATGAGATGTTTTGTGAGGGGTTCGTTTTATTCCCCTGCATCTCGTGTGGCATTTCCTTTTCTTTTGTGAATACACTTGAGAAGAAACTGTTTAGTAGATTTGCTTTCCCTTCGTCATCATCATCAATGATTTCTCCTGCATTGTTTTTTAAAGGACCATCGCTCTCCCTGCAAATCCTTTTGCTGTTAATGTAGTCGAAAAATAGCTTCGGGTTGTTTTTGCTCTCTTTGGCGATCAGTCTTTCCGCCTCCTCCTTGGCAATTTTGATCGTATCTTTGCATATTTTGTTTTTTTCCCCTGTATGATTTTAGCGCTTCTTCGCTGCCTTGTTGCTTTAGTAGTTTGAACGCTTTCTTTTTTTCGTTTATTGCCCCTGTTACCGTCGTGTCGAGCCACATTGGTTTCCTTTTAGTTGAGTTTCTTTTATTTTTAAAGGGAATGAACTGCTCACATGAGGCGATTAGGATCCTTTTGAACTTTTCCCATTTGTCCTCCGTACTGATATTTTTGAGGATGTTGTCCCAATTAATGTTACCGATAGTAGTTCTAAGCTCATCAAATTTTGCTTTACTAAAGTTTAGTTTCTTTGTCACTCCCTGATAAGGCTTCCTATTGATTGATAGCTGGAAGTTGATTATATTGTGGTCACTATTCCCCAAGTGCCCCTCAACCTGCACCCCCTTTATTCGGTCCGGTTTGTTAGTTAGCACTAGGTCCAGAATGGCCCTCCCTCTTGTTGGTTCCTGCACAAGTTGGTTCAGGTAATTATCTTTAATTACTCTCAAGAATTTATCACCCCTATGAGATTTGCAGGTTTCCTTCTCCCATGTTATATCTGGATAATTAAAGTCCCCCATGATAATTACTTCGTTTCGCTTTGCCACCTCTTCTATCTGCCTTAATAGTAAGTTATCAGTTTCTTCTGTTGCTTTTGGTGGTCTATAGAAGACCCCTATCAGGATTTTGTTATTTTTTCCTCCCTGCATTTCTACCCACAGAGATTCCACCTGTTCGTCTACTACCCCTATATCCTCCCGTAGCCTCGGCTTCAAGTTCGATTTGACGTACAGACATACCCCTCCCCCTTTCTGGTTCCTTCGGTCTCTTCTGAAAAGATTGTACCCCTGCAAATTCGCCGCCCAATCGCACTTATTATCAAGCCATGTTTCCGTAATTCCGACTATATCATAGTTTTCATCAGTCATTCTCGCTTCAAGCTCACCCACTTTACCAATCAGACTTCTTGCATTCGTGGTCATACAATTTAGATCATTTTTTTTGTTTTTTAAATTTGTTTTGTTGCTATTCGTACTTATGGCTGATCTATCAGTTCTAACTGTACTAACCCCACCCCCTGCTCGACCCCCATTCCCTTTGCTTGGACCCGGATCGCTAGTTACACTGGCTACCCCACTATTTCTCATTTTACCCTCCCCCCCAGTCCCTAGTTTAAAACACTCCTCCAGCCTTCTAGCCATCTTATCCCCCAGCACAGCTGCACCCTCCCCATTAAGATGCAGCCCGTCCCTACGGTAGAGCCTGTAGCCGACAGCAAAGTCAGCCCAGTTCTCCAGGAACCCAAATCCCTCCTTCTTACACCAACTCCGGAGCCACTTGTTTACCTCCCTAAGATCCTGCTGCCTTTCTAGTGTGGCTTTAGGTACAGGTAGTATTTCCGAGAAAACTACCCTGGAGGTCCTCGCCCTGAGCTTGGACCCTAAGTCCCTGAAATCATTTTTGAGGGCCCTCCATTGACCTCTAACTTGTTCATTGGTGCCAACGTGCACCATGACCGCTGGATCCTCACCAGCCCCTCCCAGTAATCTGTCAATCCGATCAGCGATGTGTCGAACTCGAGCGCCAGGAAGACAACACACCGTTCGACGATCCCGGTCTTTATGGCAGATTGCCCTCTCTGTCCCCCTAATAATTGAGTCCCCCACCACTAGAACCTGTCTAGGCTTCCCTGCTCTCCCCGTCCCCGTCTCACTGGAGCAGTTATCCCCCTGGCGTTCAGAGGGCATGTCGTGCTGCAGCGGTGCTGGCTCTGTAATGGCATTCCCCTCATCTGCCAACGTTGCAGACATGTTGGGTTGTGCCAGTTCAGGACCAGCCTCCCTGGATCTATTCCCTCTATCTGACACCCAGCTGACTGCCTGCTCCCCCTGCACTTCCGTACTACCATCCGCCCCCGCCTCTATCCCAGCGAGTGTCTGCTCAGTGAGCACCAAACTCCTTTCCATGATGTCAATGGCTCTCAGTGTTGCCAGTTGCCCATTTAGATCCAGAATTTGGGCTTCTAAATGTGCGACGTGCACGCATCTTGCGCAACAGTATGCACCCTCGATCGGCTGATCAAGGACCGCATACATTGCACAAGTAGCACACTGGATGACATTGCCAGACATGGAGCTCATCCTAATGGGGATCTACAATTTACTTGTGGAAGTAGTGAAGATAGACTTGTTCACACTCCGCTCACACGCTGCTGCAACCCCTTGCCCGCCGCTGCTGCAACCCCTCGCCCGCCGCTGCTGCAACCCCTCGCCCGCCGCCGCTGCAACCGCTCACACGCCGCTGCAACCGCTCCCACGCCGCTGCCTCTGTGCAACCACTCACACGCCGCTGCCTCTGTGCAACCACTCACACGCCGCTGCCTCTGTGCAACCACTCACACGCCGCTGCCTCTGTGCAACCACTCACACGCTGCTGCAACTGCTCATACGCTTCTGCTCTCGCACAAACGCTTACCCGCTCGCTGACACTTACGCGCTACCGGTCACAAATTATTATTTTTTTTTTTTTTTAAACCCCCCTCACAAACACTTAGACCCCCAGACACACACACACACAGAAGGCACAATTAACCAGGTACACAGAAGACACACACTTAGCTCACAAACACACACAGAAGATACTTATCAGCTCCTCCACTTCGCCGCTCCTCCTGGTGACGTCACCCGCTGTCCTGGCGGCCGCTCACTCTGCCTCCTGTCTCAGCTGCTCCGTACTGGTGCCCTCCGCTGCTGCCGGTCTCTCCTTGCTGCCCCGGCACCTGCTTCGGCTCCAGTAACGGCTGCTCCGCTCCTTGCTGCACCCGCACATGCTTCAGCTCCGGTAACGGCTGCTCCGCTTCTTGCTGCCCCCGCACCTGCTTCGGCTCCAGTAACGGCTGCTCCGCTGTCCCCTTCAGCCCCCCGCTCGTGCCTCCGTCTCGCGCCGCTGCTCCTGGCGTCTGGTGAGCAGCAGCAGTTCCTGACGGTGCTCACCAATCAGCGGTACGTACGGGAGGCTCTCCACCCCTGCTATTGAGCGGACCCAGCCGACAGCTGTGTGATAAGGACATGCGAGCGTTATCACACATCTGGCGGCCAGGTCCAAAATTTCAGCACCCTCATTCTAATCCAGAGGACTGGTAACCTATGTGCCTAGACATTTGCTATCGATTGTCTAACTTATGTTCTCTAACATAAGCTGGGGTGTTCACTTTTGGGAACCCTCATGACTGTCTGCATTATACAGTTCCAATTGCAATCAATGATCTGCCCATGTAATGCATGGACATACTGGGGTCTTTACTATACGAGATCTTAATTTCTAGGCGGTACTACTGCTCTTTAATCCTCTTGCAATACCTCCTTCACTCCCTGGTCAGGGCGAGTTCAAAATATATGTTTTCCCATTTTCCTCCTCTAAAACCTAGGTGTGTCTTATCAGGTGCAGCTTATAGCGCAAAAAACAAAGCAGTATATTTTAACTATTTTATGTACATGTAGTGTTACGTACCTTATTTGTATTGGAATGGGGCGGTAGATTAAGTGATTTATTTATTAGTGTTTGTTTATTCTTTTATTGTTTATGCAAAATTTTAATAAAAAATATTTGCTTGGAAAAAAAAAATTAAGTTAAAAGCAATTTAATTGTAAAAAAAAAAAAAAACACAGTGTTTCGTGAACTCCACTTTTTCTTTTTCCACTTTTCTGACGGTCACCGCACATGCGTAGTGGAGTTTTAAAAAAACAAACAAAAAAAAAAAAACCTCCTGCTTTCCTGCGGAATCCGTGGCTCAGACTGCTTCTATTGACTTCAGTGGAAGCCGTCCATGCAGGAACCACACTGCAATAGAGCATGCTGCGATTTGTTTTCCAAACCAAAAGGTCCGCAAAACAAATCCGCATGCTTTAATTCATATGCGGACGCCCGCCCATGCTTCCCCTTTGGCGGCTTGATTTGCGGATCTTCTCCAAATCATATCTGCCCGTGGCTTATACTAAATATTACATACCCAACCACTGGCAAGTTTTAACATAAAAAGTTGTTCATATTATTCAACAGACAGTAGCTGAAAATAATAATTTTTACGAAAGGGTTAAATTTAGGAAAAACATGTCCAATAGAAAACGTCTAGATATTGAAGCACTACACTTGGCCTGAAAACTCATGAGGGGCTTGACCCTTATGTTTACCGCTGGACCTTACTGACCTTTGTATGTGTGAGCACCGAACAGTACACAAAAGAATGCAGAGGCCTCCGGTACAGGGGGGGGAAAAAACATTTCCTGCGATAGTACAGAACAAACCTACAGCGGATATGTTCACCAACTACTACTACTACTACAATCTAACACTGGAGGTAAATATCGTGGAGGTTGCTAACATTTGCGCTGGCTTTGCTTTCTGTTTTGTAATAGGAAGAGAAAAACGTAAAGTCGGATCTGTCCTATGACAGAACCGAACAGCCCCGAGCGGATCGGACAGATCAGTGTCACATTCATGGTATCATCATTATAAAATGGTCTATATGTAGAGATGAGCGAGCATACTCGCTAAGGGCAATTACTCGAGCGAGCATTGTCCTTAGCGAGTGCCTGCCCGCTCGGAAGATAAGATTCGGGTGCCGGTGGCAGGCGGGGAGCGTCGGGGGAGAGCGAGGGGGAACGGAGGGGAGATCTCTCTCTCCCACTCCCCCCCCCCCCCCCCCTTCCCCGCTCACTCCTACAACTCACCGCTCACCCGCGCAGGCACCCGAATCCTTTCTTCCGAGCGGGCAAGCACTTGCTAAGGACAATGCTCGCTCGAGTAATTGCCCTTAGCGAGTATGCTCGTTCATCTCTATCTATATGCCAAATTAAAAAGCAGCCACAGCGATCCATTTCAGGACGCAGTTCAATATAACCCCATCATAGAGCGGAGGAACATGTAGGACATTCCAAGCCAGAAGAATACCTTCATAGCACCCAAGTGATACATATTACATCTGACGATGATGAATTATGCACCTGCCCTCTATAAGTGTGTTCAAGTGCAAGTGTAAAGCTGAAGTGTTTGTAATCTATTCATTTAATCTATATATATATAAAATTGAATGTATGTCTGTCTGTCTGTCCTTTATGCGCTACTACACCATTCACCCGATCGCCATGAAACTTTGGGAAGTTGTTGAGTACACTCCTGGGAAGATTATAGGCATAGTACATTTATGCTATGATAAATGGCGCGTGTGTGAGCGTCGTCGACAGTTATGCCCCCCCCCCCCCACGTAGATCGTTCGATTTCCATCATTGCCACTAATTCTCTCACTTCCCGATGTCATGGAAACTTGAAATTTAGCACGAGCAATGATTATGTCATAAATAGGAAACGTTAATTGGTCCCAACTCGATTATTCAATTCTAAGCACCAAACAATTAGTGTCCAAATTTTATGTACGGAATCTAATTCTCTCACTTCCCGATGTAATTTGGCACGGGCATTGATTATGTCATAAATAGGAAAAGCTAATGGGTCCCAACTCGATTACTCAATTCTAAATGCAAAAGAATTAGTGTCAAAATTTTACGTATGGAATCTAATTCTCTCACTTCCTGATGTCATATATATATATATATATATATATATATATATATATATATATATATATATATATATATATATATATATGAATGACTGTCTGTCTGTTCTTTATGCATTACTACACCATTCATCCAATTGCCATGAGACTTTGAGAGGTTGCTGAGTACACTCCTGGGAAGGTTACTGGCACAGTACAACTATCCTACGATAGGTGGCGTGCGTGTGAGCGTCGTCGACAGTTATGCCCCCCAGACAAAGATCGTTTGATTTCCATCTCAAGCACGAAAGCAAAAGGCATTACGAGCAACGGGATGCGTGTTCAACCAGAAAATGATGCACCGCCGAACGTTTCGCAAGACAATTGCTGGATATTGAGAATGCTGAGTTAAAATGAAAGCTGTGCTGTGATTGGTTGCTATATATTATACTGCTGAGATAACATTAAAGCTGCGCTGTGATTGGTTGTTATATATTATACCACTGAGGTAACTTGAAAGCTGCACTGTGATTGGTTGTTATCTAGATATATAAAAACGAACGTATGTATGTATGTCTGTCTTCGCAGCAACGCGCGATGGGTAAGCTAGTATTATATAATCTATTACACACACTAAGAAATGATGAGAAGTAGAAGTTTTTTTTCTATTCTTCATCGTTAGAAGCTTTTCAGTTCTACTTCTTTTAAGGCTACCCTGGTATTGCACTTTACTACCCTGGTATTGCACTACTGGTGATTGCACTTTACCTGCATGGTAGTTTATGTTTCCAAGGAAGCCAAAAGTAGTCCTTCTATCTCATCTATGGACTCAGGGTGTTGGATCCCTACTAGAGATGAGCAAGTATACTCGCTAATGCTAACTACTCGAGCGAGTAGTGCCTTAGCCGAGTATCCTCCCGCTCGTCTCTAAAGACTCGGGGGGCGGCGGGAGGCGGGGAGGAACGGAGTGGATATCTCTCTCTCCCTCTCTCCCCCCCGCAACTCACCTGTCACCCGTTCAGGCAGACGAATCTTTACAGACGAGCAGGAGGATACTCGGCTAAGGCACTAATTGCTCGAGTAGTTAGCCTTAGCGAGTATACTCGCTCATCTCTAACCCCTACCTCATGCTTTAAACTGCAGCGCTGAGTGCTCAGATGAGGTTCTACACAGTAACCAAAGTTCACCAACAAGTCAGTACTAGTTGAGATGAGTTTCCTTGCAGTGTGGAGAAAAGCACTATATAAAACTTCACACGACTAACCCACCAATGAGAAAAAGACGACTAGCAGGTAATTATCTCACAGATAATGAGCTTCAATAAGGGAGGAGACTGAAGGGACACTTCAGACAGCAATTTCCCATTAAAGTGACCCTGACTACCCGATGCACACATTAGTGGGTTTCAGTAGACTAAGACGCTAGATGCAGCTCTGACTGGCGAGTGCTGCTTATATAGGCAGCACTGGCAATCGAAGTAGAGAATAGTGCCTTGCACATTGTGCATTAGTATGCGTCATCAGTTTATCAGGTAGTCAGAATAAGTGCGGCCATCTTTGTTGGCCAGGATTGGAGAATATCCCCATTACCCTAATCAAGCAGGACAGAGGATATAATATTACTCGTGGTTAACCTAAGACTTGTCAACAGACTACAAATGCCGTTTACAACAGCTGGCAGTCTGTCAATGAAGTATAGAGTGTTATAAAGCCGTCTGTACAGTGAAACTGCATGTAAAATTTAAAGAAGTTCACCAATAAAACATTCTAAGACCATATAGAATGTATACTAGTAATTATTAGGAAATTACAGTATCAGTGTTTCTGGTGATGCAATGCGCTACGCAGTACTGCTACATGCACATCACACACACAGCACTGCTACATACATTGTTCATCCCATACAACAGGGATCAGAAGCAGCACAGCACTGGAGATGAAAGACCTGTGATAACGTCAGTCATGCTCATCCCGAGTGAATGATTTACATGATCTGCCTCTAATCACAGGACAGTGATGTCATCAAAGGTCCTTCGCTGCCAGTGAGTTAAATGCTCCGCCCCTTATCACGTCAGTGACGTCATCACAGGTCCTGAATCCTTGTGCAGATTACAGACAACTACAAATCCGCTGCAGCCTCAGTTGCTATAGAATACTAAGAAACTCCTAACCGGTCAGCAGCAGTTAGTGCGCATTCTGGTTAGTGATGTACTAGGCTTTACCTGTGTATGAATCCAGTGAGCAGGAGGATGTAGGTTGTATTTCACAGCAAGCTCCAGGGCGCCTTCTCTTTCTAGAAGTCCAGGACTTGAACAAATGGAAAAGCCTCCGACTTTAGGTACCCCAGGAATAAAGAAATCCACCCTGAAAAAAAAAAATATATATATAAATATATATACACACACACACACACACACACACACACACACTAAGATAGAAAAATAATTCAGGAATACACAAGGTTCCCACTTAAAAAACTTCAGGCATGCTCTAAAAACGCACCTCTTCAGGGAGGCATACAATATCTCCTAAACCAAACCCCTCTGTACTCCGCCTGATAACATGCTTCCTGTCCTACTGACTGCAATCCTTGCTAGCCGCAACCAACCGCCCCCTGCAGTCACACCGATTCAGCCACTATATAACGGTTTTCTGGGATTAACTATTGATGACCTTCCCTTATGATAGACGTGACGTCACATGAGCGGTGTCTCTGCTGAGGCCTGTGACGTCACGTTCATACTCCGCCGATCAGCAACTATTGATAACTTATCCTAAGGGCGGGTCATCAGTGGTTAAGCCCAGAAACCCGTTTTATGATCCCAATAAATTCTAGATCTGACCTTTTTACACTGTTATATTTAAGTTTCTAATATACAGGTCCCTCTATTTATCTGGAATGATTGGAATTTCAGGAGTTATTTTTCTTGCTACTTTGTTTAACAGCAGCCTAAAACAGTATAAGGGCTATTTCAGACGACCATATATCGGCTCGGTTTTCACGCTGAGCCGATATACGGTGTCCAAGGGGCAAGGGGGTGGAGCTAAGTACTGCCGCTTAGCTCCGCCTCCATCCTGCCCCTCCTATTACAAATAGTGGCAAGGTGCGGGAGCTCAGTTCCTGCTCCTGGCTCTTCCATCCTCATCCCCCTGCAGACAAGGACACCGCATATTGGCTCAGAGTGAAAACGGAGCCTATATACGGTCTTCTAAATAAGCCCTAAAACATACTTGGTGTAGACTTACGTTTGCTTCAAATTTGCTGCATTCCATTCAAAATATCAGCTGCTCCTGACTTGCTAATTAAAAGGCCACTCTTGTGAATTTTTAATTGATTCAATACGCAGCTATCCTCCCAGTATACGCAAGTGGGCTAGTGTTACCTTAGGTAGTTATTCCTTTCTGTCTGAAACCCCCGGCCTCTTTTTTTTTTTTTTCTTTAGTCCCAGAAAACCCTTTTAGGATAAAACCCCAGCATGCAAGGGCCAAAGAACTTTACCTCTGCCATGCAAGGAACGCTATAATTATATGGCCTGTAAAGTAATAGCTGACAAATACTTACAAACTAGTAAATGAAGAGGAAGCAGAAGTCCTAGTTGCTCCACAGTGGTGATGCAGGAGCAATGCAATGAGTAACCTACAGCTAATCCTGCATGTAACACACGTGGTATCAGTTGTGTACAGTATTTCTAGGTGTATTTTATATGAATCCAGCCTTATAAAAGCGTAATGCCATCATCAATATCTTAATATAAAGATATTTACCCAATTTAAAAGGGAATCTGTTATCACCTCTAAACTACATTATAGGCTCAAAAAGTGAGGAAACTGGGGAGTCCAGGAAGCTGCGTTTCATACTAAGCGGGCACCACTATGGGGATGACGACAGGTTCCCTTTAAAGAAAAGAGAGATATGGAGAAGCGCACACTTGCCCCACAGTTCGCCCACAGAGGATCAGCCCCATTCATCCACCGCAGGAAAAAAGAAATTGGGCATCAGCTTATGTTCACCGCTAGCTTATTGTGGAAGGAAATACATCCAGTGGTTCTTAACCTTGTTGGAGGTACTGAACCCCACAAGTGTCATACATGCATTCACCTTCGGAATTGGGAAAATACAATGTGATTTTTTTTCCAAATTCAAAAACACAGGTATATTCCGTATTTTATTAGAGAACAAAGGGCAACTAAACTAATACACGGAATGACGGGACTGGAATACCCAGAGAGGCATCACAATTGGGATTATTTACTCTGGAAAAAAGATGGCTAAGGGGCGACCAAATAACTATGTATAAATACATGAGGGGACGATACAAGGATCTCTCCCATGATCTGTTTATACTCAGGACTGCGACGGTAACGAGAGGGCATCCGCTACGTCTAGAAGAAAGCAGGTTTCATCACCAACATAGAAAAGGGTTCTTTACTGTAAGAGCAGTTAGACTGTGGAACTCTCTGCCTGAGGAAGTGGTGATGGCAAAATCCATAGAGGAGTTTAAAAGGGGACTTGATATCTTTCTGGATCGGAAGGATATTACAGGATATAAATCTTAGGTTAACTGTTAATCCGGGTATACAGGCAGGTAGGAACTATTAGGGGTTGATCCAGGGAACAGTCTGATTGCCATTAGGGAGTCGGGAAGGAATTTTCCCCCAAAAGGGCTAATTGGCTTCTGCTCTTGGGGTTTTTTGCCTTCCTCTGGATCAACAACACAGGAGGCTAAGCAGGCTGAACTGGATGGACATTGTCTTCATTCAGACTTACGTACTATGTTACTATGTTAAAATGAACGGTGCATCAGTTGCACACAGTGAACTTAATGAATATTTACTGCAAGTCAATGCGACTTTTGCCATTGCCTTGCATACACAAGTTCAGAAATGCTCGTCTTCACCTTGGCAAGGGCCACTCTCATATCATTTTCGCAACAAAGTCTGTTCCTTTTCTTCGTTTTTAGGTCTACCATTCTCGAAAAAGAATGCTCGCAAAGATACATTGTAACAAACAGTACGAGTATTGACCTCTGCCGAACCCCTGGGGTTCGATTTAACCCCGGTTAGGAACCACTGGTTTAGAATCAACGCCCCAGCCTTTTTTTGTGTGTTGAGCCAAAACATGGCTGGGTGTATATCCTTCCACAATAAACTTGTGATAACATGCTGATGTCCCATTGATTTTTTCTATATTACCCAAGTAACTTCTTGCAAATAGAGCAGAAATGTAGTGGAAAAAGAAAAGCCCCCACAGCAGGGGCACCGGGGGCGTGACTAACACACATTCACATGGAGCAACTACCGTTCAGAGAGCAGCTCAGAAAAGTTGATGAAGTGTTCTAATATGACAGTCGTTCATTTGCTTGTACGCAAAGCGATGATCTTTCCTTAGTCGTTCGCGGGGAGCGATCGCCATTCAAATATGTTTGCAAATCGCTCGCATGCGAACTTTCATCAGATGACTTTTTAATCAACCAGTAACTATTTTCTTGGAAAGCTGAAACTAAATGACCCGAGACGTCTTGCTGGGCGCCCTTGCGATGGCCAGGTTTACACTCAACTATTATTTGAATTCACTCTTTTGAGTGATTATTCAGCTATTAGTCGTCAAGGTACCCTAAAGGCTACATTCACATGGGAAGCGCTATATCAGGCCAAGATCGCACTTGCCAAACTGCGCTTTTCATGCCGTTGTTTGGCATTTTTTATTCAAATACTCCTCGCATCACTTTTGTGAAATTGTGATCCTAAGGCGCGTTTATCACGCACATCAGAGCTTCCCATGGGAAACTTTGCATCCCACGACAAGCGAGCACCATGCAATGTCTTTTAAGGTCCCATTTAAAACAATGGGGGAAGGTGTTCCAGGAGAATGACCCAATCATAGAACATGCTGCAAGTAAAAGGAAAAAAAATATCTCGCCTATGTGAATAAGTCCATTCAAAAGAATGGCGTTCATATTTGTGCGCCCCGCAACGAGATTCTCGCCAATGTGAATAAGCCCTACTAGGAAACCCCATTGATACGTAAGCATTGCATGTATTTTGCTGACAATACCTGCAGGGCAGTAATAGGGAATCCCAATATCACTCGTTCTATAGCAGCCATCTGCAACCCATAGCTTTCCAGGCTGGGAGCTGTAGTTCTGCAATAGGTTGCGGACCACTGCTATACAAAGCCATTAAGCCAATTCTGACAGTCTGTATGGCCTTATCACATAATGAATACAGTCATGTTTGGCTCCGAAGTCTTATTTTTACAGATAGGATTAACTTTTACAGCAGTCATTATATTCTTCTCGCCGCCGGACTAAAATTAAGCGGTTTCTTTTATTTTTTCCCCCCCATTTTATTTTTACATAAATGAAAGCCATGTGGCTCGAACACAGATTAACGAGCGAGAACCCAGTGACGTAAGGAAGCCAGACTTCTCAGACAGCATGACTCTGGGAGGAAAAAAAATCCTCAATGTTGTTTTTGTAACAAGAACAACGATTCTTCAATTTTACTACATTTCTTTTCCTTAGCCTTGAGCAGGAGGTGACCGTACAACACGCAGTAAGCGCTGGGACTACTTCTACAGGAGGTCATTGTGTTTCAGAATTAATTAACCCTTTCCAATCCACTGTCTGACATCTTCCTACATTCTGCTTGAAGCTTGTACAGCTCCAATGTAAGAAGACGTCCGACAGGGTATTCTTACCGTCTACTGCCAGCCACTCCGCTGTTGGAGCCTCTCTGGCGCACACACACTGGCTTTAGCCAGCAGATGGCACTGTTGTATAACAGCAAAAAGAGAAAGCCTTTTAAGAAACCCTGAATCCAAAATTGGATTGGAAAGGGTTAAACGTACAAACGCTCATGATATTACAACACACATCGGGATCCATCCGTTTCCAAAGTTAGGGAGCGTTCTCACAGCATTCGTGTACACGATATGTCACTCCATTAGGGGATTCTGCGATAGCTGCTGAAAACAGGGCTGTAACAGAATCATCGAACGGAAACAAAAGGATGTCTGTTTTACAAGGTTCCTGTTATATCGAGAGTATAGAATAGCGCAGTCATCTACGTCATTCTGGACTCCAAATATAAACGGAAAGAAACGGGAACCTTGTAAAATGGACACTAAATAGGTGCCCGCTTCACAATTGAAGTTAAAGGCCCCGTTTCTTTCTTTACATCCAGGGATTCCGTCACAGCGCTGTTTTCTGCAGCTGTAAAGCAATCCCCGAGTGCAGTCACGTATCGTGTACAACAATGCTATATGAACGCTCCCTTACCGAAAGAAAAATGTAAAATATACTCTCTTTCTCTTACACGATACACTGCTAAATAAATGTCATTTTTTGGGATAATTGTGGTAAAGGATAACCCATAAGTAACATTTACTTTTTGTATTAGCAGTAAACGTCGCGGACTATTTGTGAAATGCTAAACAGACCCATCTCTAATCTCCCCTTATCTCCAAACTACTAGAACGCCTGGTTTACTCCCGCCTTGTAAGTAATCTATCAGAGAACTCTCTCCTCGACCCCCTACAGTCTGGCTTCCGACCTCAACACTCGACAGAGACTGCCCTTACAAGAGTATCCAATGACCTACTGACAGCCAAATCGGGGGGCGATTACTCCCTACTGATCCTCATCGGCCTCTCTGCAGCATTTGACACTGTTGACCACAAACTCCTCCTCAGTATGCTTCGCTCCATCGGCCTAAAGGACACAGCTCTCTCCTGGTTCTCCTCCTACCTATCTGACCGCTCTTTCAGTGTCTCCTTTGCTGGCTCTACCTCCCCTCCTCTTCCCCTTGCTGTTGGGGTTCCCCAAGGCTCGGTCCTCGGCCCCCTCCTTTTCTCTATCCACAAGCCCCTATTGGACAAACCATCAGGAGATTTGGCCTCCAATACCACCTGTATGCTGACGACACCCAGCTATACACCTCTTCCCGTGACATCTCTGCACCTTTACTCCAAAACATCACCGACTGTCTGTCCGCTGTCTCTAACACCATGTCCTCTCTCTACCTAAAAGTAAACCTCTCTAAAACTGACCTACTGGTGTTTCCGCCCTCCACTAACCGACCTCCTCCTGACATCTCCATCTCAGTGTGTGGCACCACCATAACTCCTAGACTACATGCCCGCTGCCTTGGGGTTATATTCGACTCTGATCTCTCATTTACCCCCTACATCCAATCTCTGACCCGAACATGTCAGCTGCACCTCAAGAACATCGCAAGAATCCGCTCTTTTCACACTGTAGACATGCTAAAAACGCTTATTATAGCCCTCATCCACTCCCGGCTCGATTATTGCAACTCGTTGCTGATCGGCCTCCCCTGCTCCAGACTCTACCCTCTCCAGTCCATCCTGAATGTGGCAGCTAGGCTCATCTTCCTGTCCAGCCGCTACTCGGACGCCTCTGTCCTGTGCCGGTCACTGCACTGGCTGCCCGTTAAATACAGAATTCAATTTAAGCTTGCTACCTTCATCCACAAAGCCCTCCACAGTGCAGCGCCACCCTATATTGCCTCCCTCATCTCAATCCATCACCCAGCCCGGGCTCTCCGCTCTGCTAACGAAACCAGACTGAGTGCCCCTTTAATTCGAACTTCTCATTCCCGCCTCAAAGACTTCTCCAGAGCAGCACCGGTCCTCTGGAACGCACTACCAAAGGCTACCCGAGCAATCCAGGACTCGCAGAACTTCAGGCGTGCTCTAAAAACACACCTCTTCAGGGAGGCATACCGCATTCCCTAAACAAACCTCTCTGTACTCCGCCTGATAACATGCTCCCTGACCTACTGACTGCAATCCCTGCTAGCCATCATAAACCGCTCCTGCAGTCATACCGTTTCTACCGTCACACGGCCAGATGTCTGACCATTGTCTATGTGTATATCACCCCTCACTCTCCACCTCGCCATACCGTGCACATCTCCAGCCCTTTACCTTCCGTATCACCCCATTACTTGTAGTATGTAAGCTCGTTGGAGCAGGACCCTCACCCCTACTGTTTCCATCAACTGATTACCATGTAACCGTGGTTCTGTAATTTTTGTATTTTTTGTCTTTCTGTATTCCCCGTCTATGTAAGCGCTGCGGAATATGTTGGCGCTATACAAATAAAGATTACTATTATTATTATTAAACAGGTTATCAACGCTTAAGTCAAGAGCTCCCTCTTGTGGAGAAGAATAGTTTAACATCTTTAAAAAAAAAACACACACACTTTTTCATTATACAGCAAAAACTGTCTAAGGCTGGTTTTGCTTTTCTGCTCTGTTTTAGGACGGCAACAAACAGCGCTGCAAGGACTCCATTGATTATAATGGGGTTCGTTCAGTTTCTGCTCATCTGCGCAGCTCTCAACTGGAAGGGAAAGCACTGTATGCAGAGCTTTTTCTTCCGGTGTTTTGTGCCGAATCTATGATGGAACCTCCAACCAGACGTTTTACGCAGATGTGAAACCACCTTAAATTACGCAATTATCCAAGGCCCTGGATTCAAAGGAGAAATCCACATCAATTAGGTATTTCATTGAGTTTGTTGGGAATCTAAACCGTAACACACGGACAGCAGATTGTTTCCATGCAAAGATTTGAAATGTGCATTGCGGAAAAAATAAAAAATAAAAAAAATATATACAATTGACATGCCAATTCTGCGCAAAGAATCCACGAAGAAAACGCCACTGACGGATCAGCCCCATTCAGATGAGGCCTTAAGCTGGTGCCATGTGTGGTGTACAATCATTGGCTTCTATGGAAGCTGCAGGAGCCATCCATGTGAAAAAACGGCAGAAAAATGGAGCATGCTGCGGGTGTTTTCCAGCATGAGCAATCCACACACCGGGGGAAAATGACATCTGCAGGTATTGAATTACATTGCATGGATGGGTTAGGGTACGTTCATCTTTAGAGGATTTTGGTGCACACCAAAATCTGCACCACTTGCTGCAGACTGACGCGGCTTTTGATGCGGATCCGCAGCAGATTTCACGCTTTCAGTTCAAGAGGTGAAGTCTGCTGTGCATCCACCTTAAAATGGCGCAGACTTCTATACGCGAAGGTACCTTCATAAGGGCACACACTGATTTCAGAGGGTCCCCTTAGCTATTATGTGTATGATCTAGATTAGCTTGCAGACCCAGCAGAGGACTAAGCCCGAGTATACTTGTGCCTTGCATGTGTTAAATACACTTTTGTAGTATGATTGTTGTGAGGGCAAATCAAGTGGGTGCCAGCTAATGCCATACTCACATCTCAGGGACTGGCATCTAGGGGGGGGGGAAAAAAAAAAAAAAAAAAAAAAAAAAAAAAAAAAATCGCTTCGGCAAATCTAAAAGGTAGCTCAATTGTTTTTATTTTTTAGGAGGCTTCGGAGGGGGACGGTTACATTGACATAGGTTGTTTCCTTTGTGATATGCATACTATTATCGGAAGGCCTTTTTTATGGTCAAGAACCAGACAGACAATTTTTAACTTTTGGCATTCCGAAATGTACAACTTTTGTATTTTTAAACAGCAGAATTAGTTGCGCCATTTTGCAGGACATGTTTTCCCTTTGCCCTTCCTTTTGTATTGGCACATCATTGTTCACATAATTGTAAGGGGCAAGAACAGAGCAGGATTGCCAGCCCTTTGTAGTCACTTGAGTGCTGACAGCTCTAAAAATCTTTTGAGCAGCTTTTGAGTGATAATCGTTGTGTTCTTTACTGCTCAAACGTTGAGCGATCACCTTGCGCTCTGAGCAGGGGATGCAGAAGACAAGCGGGGCCGCTGGTCTTCTGCATCCAGCTGTTCCCTGCTCGGAGCGCCTGGCTGTTATACAGCAGAGCGCCCAGAGCGGGGGATAAAGATCACAGCTGGACCGCTCTGTTCTTCATACCCCGCCTGTCTTCAGGGAGCGGGATACAGCGGAAACAATAGTTTCAGCTGTGAATCCCCGATTACTGATCGCTGTTCTTTCAGCATGCTGAAAGATCAGCAATGGCTTAGCGAAAACTGCACGATGTCAGTGCAGTTAGACAACGATTAGCGCTCAAAAGACGGCTTTGAGTGAAAATCATTGTGTCTAAAAGGGTCTTAAGTGATGGCCGATACACATTTTTACTGACATTGCTAATGGGCTTTAACCTGCACATACTTTTTTTTAAGGCAGTGGCTTGGCTGACCACTGACAGCCAGGCTCCTGCTCTAGCTGCCAGAATGTGAGGTTTTCCCTTTCCAGGCAGTTTAACCCCTTACATTCCACAATCAATAGCAACAGTAGCATGTAAGCAGATGACAGAGGGAGGGGGCTCTGTCACCTATAAGCACCCTGCAATGCGATTGCAAAGTACCAATGGGTTCCCATGGGAGATGGAAGCCTGACAAAGTCCTCCGCAGTCTAATGCACTGCTGTCATACACTTAGTAAAATGCACTACGTAAGTAATGCAGTGTACTATCCTAGCAAACAATTGCATCCTCAGGCCGGCTTCACATGGCCGTGACGGGCTCCGCCACGGAATTCCGCGGCGGAGCCCGTCATGGCGCCCCCCCCCCACCCCCCCCCCCCCCAGAGACCCCAAAATACCTCCGGATCCGGCGTCCCACGTCCCGAATGACGCTTCGGCGCGCATGAGCAATAGAGCGCGCAACGCGCTGCAGCGTCATGTGGCGCGCCGGCTGTGTCATATGATGCGGCTGGCGGTAGGCGGGGAAGCGGTTTCACGCTATCTTCCGCTGTGCTACAGCGGAAGATAGCGTGACGGACGGCTTCCATTGACTGCAATGGAAGCTGTCCGGGCATACACCCACGGCAAATAGAGCATGCCGCGGGTGAGGACGGGCCATTTTACGTTGCGGAATTCCGCGGTGCTATTCCGCACCGTGAGCATTGTGCTATTAGGTTCAAATAGGAGCCCTTAAGCCGCATTTAGGGACAAAAAAAATAGAAAGTGTATAAAAAACAAGTTAAATAGAGCTTAATTTAAAGGAGGATGGGGGTGGGAAATCACATATTTTTCCCCAACAAAAAAACAGTTAAAAATGGATTAAAAACCAAAACACCTAGTAGGTGTTTACAGTAGAGATGAGCGAACATACTCGTTTCGAGTAATTACTCGATCGAGCATCGCTATTTTCGAGTACCTGGCTACTCGGGTGCAAAGATTCGAAGGGCGCCGGGGAGCGGGGGATGGCGTGGTGGAGCGGGGGGTAGCAGTGGGGAACGGGGGGAGCTCTCTCTCTCTAACTCTCCCCCCCCCCATCTCCATGGCTCCGTCTAACTACAGCGTCTAATCGCCCGATTAGACGCGCTTGCGCAGAAGGGTCTTTTCCCTTCGGGTCTATCCGGCAGCAGCGGCGTTCTGGCTCCGCCCCATTCTACGCGTCATTGCGTAGCTCCGCCCCATCATGTGTGCCGATTCCAGCCTCCTGATTGGCTGGAATTGGCACACGTGACGGGGCGGAGCTACGCGATGACGCATAGAAGGGGGCCGAGCCAGAACGCCACTCGTGCCAGACCGAGCCGAAGGCAGAAGACCCTTCTGCGCAAGCGCGTCTAATCGGGCGATTAGACGCTGAAGTTAGTCGGAGCCATGGAGACGGGGACGCCAGCGCAGGGAAGGTAAGTGAATAACTTCTGTATGGCTCATATTTAATGCACGATGTATATTACAAAGTGCATTAATATGGCCATACAGAAGTACTTAACCCCACTTGCTTTCGCGAGACAACCCCTTTAACCCCACTTGCTTTCGTGAGACAACCCCTTTAAGGTGATGTACTTTATTTCTTTTAACCCTTTCCAATCCACTGTCAGACAATTTGATTTAAGGCTGTACAGCTCCGATGTTGGAAGACGTCTGTCGGGGTTCTCTTACTGTATATTGCTAGCCTCTCTGGTGTCGGAGCCTATCACCTCATGCAGTACTGGCTTTAGCCAGCAGATAGCGCCGTTGTATAACGGCAGAGAAAGAGTAAGCCCCCCTAGGAAAACCAGGATACAAATTGGATTGGAAAGAGTTAATATCAAATCCTTTAACCATATGCCCCAAACATGCTGCGGCCATAGCTTTAGCAACGGTTATCTAACGCTGTATTTTTAGGCTGTGGTTCTATATTTGGTATGTTATTTCATGAGACGATAAGGTGGAAGACAACACATCCAGACACTTCCCCTTATGTAAAGTTCTGCTCAGTAATTACCAACTCTGAGAAGGCTTACACACAATTGAACTGCGTTTTGTTTTTATAGCAAAGTGTTCCTACTTGACGAGGCTAAAGAGCAGAACAAAACTTTTAAAAAAACACAACATACTAAATATACACCGGGGCACTCTTAAAAGAAACTAAAGCATGCATTAAGTGTAACAAGAAAGAGAAACCTCATGAACGGCTGCACAAAGGGATCATCGTCTCAAATCAGTAATCAGATTCTGGGTCTCGCTATACATCAATCTCATTTCAGTGCTTGAGGACTGAAGCTTTCCATACAGTCTAGACTTTTTTTTTTCTTTTTTTTTAGCAGGACCATCTATTGTATATGGAGGCCTTTCAACTCTCCCTTGAAGAGAAAGAAGGATGGGGCAGTTGGATTTTGACATGCCTGATCCTTTTATTCTTGGAGAGATAAGCCTTGGGGTGTCTGGCAATACCTAACCTCTAGAGATGAGCGAGTATACTCACTAAGGCACATTACTCAAGCGAGTAGTGCCTTAGCCGAGTATCTCCCCGCTCATCTCTAAAGATTCGGGGACCGACGCGGGTAACAGGTGAGTTGCGGCGGGGAGCGGGAGGGAGAGAGAGATCTCCCCTCCGTTCCTCCCCGTTCTCCCCAAATCTTTAGAGACGAACGAGGAGATACTCGGCTAAGGCACTACTCGCTCGAGTAATGTGCCTTAGTGAGTATACTCGGCTCATCTCTACTAACCTCCCTTTCCCCATTTACAACATCTGCGATCGGTTTAGCAGAACATGCATATATATTGCTGGTGAAAAGTAACTAATGCTTAGAGCAATCTTAAGGGCTCTTCTTACAGACTTCTTTGTGTGCGATTTTGCGTGGGCAATATGCACAGAATAGAAGTCATTGATTTATTTTTTCGTGCGTGTAAAAAAAGTTAATCGGGTCTCCATGGAAGTCTATGGGAGGTGCGCAAATGCAATATCACTGGAAAAAGAACACATCTGGGACTCATTAGGCTAAACAGCCACTTAAATCAGAGAGCGTTTATCTGCTGCGTGCAAATGAACATGCTGCACAGAAAGTACAGAAAAATACGCGATACGCACGCACAATAAGCCTCGTATGTAGTACAAATATGTCGTGCTGAGGCTTGCGCAAAGCCGCCTACACCTGTGTGAAGGAGTCCTACGGTACATTTCTAGGAATAGGCAGACAGGCTGCGTCCTCCTACCGAGCTGGTGAATGAAGACGATCTTCCGCATCTGCTTTGCAGGATAGGTATACCCAAAGTTTCAAAAAGTCAATCGATAAAAACTAAATGTTATAGAGAATGTTAATTTGAAGCAAGCGTTGATCATCACTGGTGAAAATACCCTCTTTCTATAAGTGATGTATGGATGCGTCAGGTATCCTGGACAAACAATCCAACAGAAACGCAAATATATACGATCAGCTCTAGTACAGAAAAAAGTTAATAGCAACTATACTCTTCAAATCTGACATGCCATTTTCTGTTATTTCAAGTAGAGATGCGCCACCTAGTGGTTGTTTTGATTGTCAGACTGCGGATAAGGTGCAGATTATCGTTAACAAGACGGTTAAGAACTAGAGATGAGCGAGTATACTGGCTAAGGCACATTACTCGAGCGAGTAGTGCCTTAGCCGAGTATCTCCCCGCTCGTCTCTAAAGATTCGGGGGCCGGCGGGGGAGAGTGGGGAGGAATGGAGGGGAGATCTCTCTCTCCCTCTCCCCCCAGCTCCCTGCCGCAACTAACCTGTCACCCGCGCCGACAGCCGAATCTTTAGAGACGAGTGGGCAGGAACTCACATAAGGCACTACTCGCTCGAGTAATGTGCCTTAGCCAGTATACTCGCTCATCTCTATTAAGAACATATAGTATATGGCCTCTTAACATTAGATTATGTATAGTCTAATGTAGCTTTTGCTGTGATTTTCAGGCTGAAAAAGTTTGTTTCAATTGAAAACCTCAGTTTCCATATTTGTCAACAGGACTCAAAATTTGAAAACGACGTCTTTCAGGGCTTAGTGGTTATTTTGTTTTAGCATGTGTCAAGATAAACTGAGCATGTAAAGAGAATTAATGTTGAGGTTTCTCCCGTCCCTTAAACACTTCCCCATAACACCTGCTAAAATACATTCTATGATCATTTCACAATATTTCCCCCAACTTCTTTTACGTTCTATGTTCACTCAAGAAACCTGTGGGATTGTAATGACCACAATGACCTTAGAATAATGTATCATCACTTTATATAAAGCACACGCATTATTTTTTAAAATGAACAGAATTGGCGATTCTATGAATTTTTGCAAATGCTTCAGTCTTTTCCGTAGGTTTTGTGTTTCGTCATTAAAGGGGTTGTCCCGCGCCGAAACGGGTTTTTTGTTTTTTCTTAACCCCCCCCCCCCCGTTCGGCGCGAGACAACCCCGATGCAGGGGTTAAAAAAAACAACCCGCACAGCGCTTACCTGAATCCCGGCGGTCCGGCGTCTTCATACTTACCTGCTGAAGATGGCCGCCGGGATCCTCTGTCTCCGTGGACCGCAGGGCTTCTGTGCGGTCCATTGCCGATTCCAGCCTCCTGATTGGCTGGAATCGGCACGTGACGGGGCGGAGCTACACGGAGCCGGCATTCTACACGAGCGGCCCCATAGAAGACTGCAGAAGACCCGGACTGCGCAAGCGCGGCTAATTTGGCTATCGGAGGGCGAAAATTAGTCGGCTCCATGGGAACGAGGACGCCAGCAACGGAGCAGGTAAGTATAAAACTTTTTATAACTTCTGTATGGCTCATAATTAATGCACAATGTACATTACAAAGTGCATTATTATGGCCATACAGAAGTGTATAGACCCACTTGCTGCCGCGGGACAACCCCTTTAAGAAAAAAAAAAAAAACACTCCTCTTCAGCTATGCAGCAAGGTGAATACAAAACTGAGAAATCCATCTCAACCTCGCTGCTTAACAGCGATCAACAGTAGAGGGCGCTGCATGCAGATGTGTCCGCACCCATTCGCTGTAAAACCGATGCAGACACAAATGTTCTGCATGAAGAAGACTCTATACACTTCATTTTCTCTATCGCTAAGCCCCGTGTCCCACCAACCATGTGGTTTACGGTGCTTCCTGCTCATATATGTCACCCCCGGGGCACTGTGAAGGGGAGAAGCAGTCTCTAGCATAGAACGGATTCCCTTCACAGCATCCAAGAATGACGACAACATATGACTGAGGAGGAGGACAGTAAAGCACACAGGGTGGAGGTGGTGAGGTGGGACATAGGGGGCACGGCGTGGTTGAAAAGGGAGAAAAAGTATATAGATGAGTCTTCTTCATACACTGTTCTACAGAGCATTACACTTGTGTAGAGAACAGGGGCAGGCACATCTAGATGGAGCGCCCTCTGCTGTTATGCAGCTAGATGAAGACTGAAAAATGTACAGAATAGGCTTAGAAAACACACTACAAAAATGCTTAAAATCTCCTATTCTGTACATTAAAAAAAAAAAGTTCGGGTTCTCTTTAAAGAAAGGCTTTTATCAGACATCCAATAGTTTGTCATTCTTCTCAGCTTAAAAAAAAAAAAAGAATTGCAAGACATTAACTTTCAAATCATCACTAAAGAATTAACCCTGTGCAACCCCAATAACTCACCCAGTAACTGCAACCTCACATCAAGCGAAATCAGATTATCAAAAATTTCTGCTATCTTCTGTCTACCTTTGTCCAATGCCTAATTCATCTGGTCATCTCCAAGTGATATAAATCCAATTGGCGTCACCAACTCCTCACTTACTACATAACTGTGAAACTCTTAAAATTACATTCTTTTCACCAAAGAGGCAGAATAGTATAATTGCTGTAAGAACATAAAATTAGTTTCCTTCTGTCTATCATTTGCATAAGGGCTTATCCAGACGACCGTATATCGGCCCGGTTTTCACGCCCAGCCAATATACGGCGTCTCTCTGCAGGGGGAGGAGGCTGGAAGAGGCGGGAGCAGTGCTCTGAGCTCCCGCCCCCTCTCCGCCCCTCTGCACAATTTGCAATGAGAGGATACGGAAAGGGTAAGGCTAAGTTCCAGGAATTAGCTCCACCCCTGTCCCACCTCCCCTCATTACAAATAGTGCAGAGGGGCGGAGAGGGGGTGGAGAGGAGGCATAGAGTGGGCAGGAGCTCAGTGCACTGCTCCCAACTCTTCCAGCCACCTCCCCCAGCAGAGAGACGCCGTATATCGGCCAGCGTGAAGATGCGGCCAATATACGGCTGTCTGGATAAGCCCTAACACAAACATTCTGATGTATTCCCCCCACCCCCCAAAACAAAATCTCCCAATTCACCAACTAAATGTTTACATTCTTGATTTGACACACGCATAAGACTTTTCTAAATCATCCATGAAAAGTTTATAGATTTGAGCCAAGTCCCCCCCCCAGTGTTGCTGGCTCTTGCTATCATACCTTACTATTCTGGTGAGGGACGGCCCATTGCTCAGGATCCTGTATTATACGTGCATCTAACCTAGTGGAGAAAAAGCAGGCTACACATTCTATGTGTACAGTAACTTACCATTGCCCTGCTTTAAAAGTAAATTCACTACTTTCCACAGCAAGGCGCACCCTCTTCACACTTGAAGATTCATTGGTCATCCCACAAACTTTTGCTGGAGAAATAATCTGTAAGGGAATAAAGCAACAAGCACATTAGTTCCTTGTATAACATACTAAAACTGCTTCTTGTTATAAAATGTTCCCCTTAAGACAGGCCAAGCGACTTCTAGTACAAACGTGGATTTGAGAGGTCTTAAGTTAATGATAAGTGCTCTATAGCACAATATAACATATGCTTTGGGGACTCCTGTGGATAATCCCCCTCAGACATGAGATTGGCTATTTAAAACAGGTCAAACGTCTTATGGAGCAGGCTTGGGAGCCGAGCCCGCTATATTCAAGGTGGGTGCTGGCTGTCTTTAACAACTGACACTTGGACCTTTCCAATCACGGTTCCTGCAGCCAATCACAGCTGTTAACCATTTAGATGTAATTTGGTTTGAAAGGCTTCACAAAGGGAAAGAGCTCCCTTTGTCACCCAAACGGCTCATCTGCAAGGAGAGCGTTAGCTGCGGTTAGTACGACCCCTGTGACTTCCCGGTTTGTTTGCTTATTAAGCCATATCCGTGGCAGGGCTTAATAGGACACCTTGCAAAGGATTGCCTTTCAAAACTCTTTTTTATTACAGTTTATCATAATTAAAAACAAAACATAGCAACTCACATTACGATACAAGGGGAAAAAAATTGCATAGTTAAATCACATTAACATCTTTGACACATGTACATGTTGAGTAATTGCATCGCAATGGCTTACAATTTTATATATATATATATATATATTATATATATTATATATATATAACACATTAGCTTTAATTGTCAACACAGAACAAAATAAAACAAATAAACAAACATTGGACATTTAGGCCTCATGTCCACTTGTAAATTAAAATTTAAAATCTGCAGCGTTTTTCCTGCACGCGGATCCGCGCCCCATAGGGATGCATTAGACACCCGCAGGTAGTTAAATACCTGCGGATTAGCGGCTTCCGCCGTTTTGGCTGTTAGTTGCTGCTTTGGTTTTTGATACAACTAAGTAATCGTTTGCTTATTGCATTAACTGTTGTGTTTTACTTTATTTTATATATATTTTTTTATTTATTTATTTATTATT
This sequence comes from Eleutherodactylus coqui, assembly GCF_035609145.1. Taxonomy (NCBI): domain Eukaryota; kingdom Metazoa; phylum Chordata; class Amphibia; order Anura; family Eleutherodactylidae; genus Eleutherodactylus; species Eleutherodactylus coqui. The sequence goes on along the minus strand of NC_089848.1, from coordinate 58,023,275 downwards.
ATTTTCTTTTCATTCTTTTTGCTGTTTTCTCTTTTCTCTGGTCGTTCTCTTCTTCCACTGGTCTCTTCCCTCTTTTTGTGTGTTCTGCCTACCCACCACCCCACCCCCCTTCCTCGTGTTTTTTTTTTTTTTTTTTTTCTCTCTTTCTTTCCTCCCCCTTTCTGCCCCCCTCTTCCATTTTTGGCTCTCCCTTCTTACTCTCCCCGAAACCTCTGGTGGCACATACTGTGCTAAGGATGTCACCCAACAAGGCTAAACTAATCTTCTGCACCCATAATGTGCGGGGTCTAAATGTGGCACAAAAGAGGAGCCAGGTTCTATACCAAATGCACAAATTAAAAGCTCATGTTTTATTTCTCCAGGAGACACACTTCCGAGCAGGTCACGTTCCGACCATAAGGGATAGGCATTATGCGGCATGGTTTCACAGTACAAACCCGACAACTAAATCCAGAGGAGTGTCGATCGCCATTCACCGAACAGTACCTCATGAGGTCTTGGGTACAGTGATCGACCCGGAGGGACGCTTTGTCTTCGTAAAGGTCAGAATGTGGGGCAAACTTTTCACCCTTGCGGCGTGGTACCTCCCCAATCAGAGCCCTGCACAGATGGGTAGAGTTTTGCTCGGTAAGCTGGCGGACTTCGCAGAGGGGGTGGTAGTACTAGGGGGCGATTTCAATTTCCCTTTGGACCCTGAAAAGGATAGTACGTCGAGGCGGGCGACAGTCTCAGCCACACAGCTACGTAGGTTCCACAAGGCTCTCAGACAGTTACAACTGGTGGACATCTGGAGGGTGATTCACCCAGCAGACCGGGACTATTCTTACTTCTCCCCCGCCCACCACACACATAGCCGTATTGACCTGATCCTTACTAGCCACCATGCCCTAATGTGGGACCCGATTGCCTCCATTGGGTCAGCAATATGGTCGGACCACGCCCCTGTCCTCCTCACATTATCTGTCCCAGGGGCCCCGGAGAGGTCCTGGAGACTGAACGATAATCTCCTGAAGGACTCTGTGTGTTGTGATGACCTGCGCAGCACCATAGACAATTTCCTCAAAGACCATGCTGCGGACTCCACACCCAGACCAATCCAGTGGGAGGCCCTAAAGTGCGTCCTGAGAGGGGTCCTTATAAAACACGGGGCGCGCCTTAAACGCGAGAGGGCCGCCAAGGTGGTCTCCCTGCTGGCCAAGATCGAGTCCCTAGAGACGACATTCCGCCGTTCGAACACAGCAGCCATTCAAAACGAGCTGTTAAATGCCAGAGAAGAGTTGAGGCATATCCTTGACCAGAAATACCTGCGATTTCGTGACTGTTTGAAACGGTACTCGTACGAACATGCCAACAAATGTGGACGTTCCCTGGCGCGATATCTTCGCGGCAGGTCGAATCACACATACATCCCCCACATCCTAGACAGTACAGGCCACAAGAAACACGACCCCAAAGAGATTACAGAGGCATTCCGGGATTACTATCACGGGCTCTACAATATAAGAGGTCACTTGGCGGATATGGCCCATAACAACCGGGAAAATAAGATCGACGAATACATCGTCGAGACGGCCCTACCAAGCATATTAGAAGAGGACAGGGAAGCTTTAGAGACAGACTTTACCGCGGAGGAGATTAGTGAAGCCATAAAGACCTCGCCATCGGGGAAGGCCCCTGGGCCGGATGGGTTTACCTCTCGTTTTTTTAAGCAGTTTCGGGAAATCTTAACTCCTATTCTGAGAGATACATTCAACCAAATTTCTCCGTCGACCCCATTCCCTGCACAATCACTCACAGCCCATATTACCGTGCTTCCCAAACCGGGCAAAGATCCGGGGCTATGCCCCAGTTACCGCCCTATCTCGCTCATTAATCTAGACATTAAGTTGTTTTCCAAAATTCTGGCGAATAGGCTGACTCCAATCTTGCCAGCCCATATACATAACGATCAAGTGGGTTTCATAAAAGGTCGGGAAGCAAGAGACAACACCAATAAGACTCTCCTGCTGATTAGTCAGGCCAAACAACTATCACAGCCGTTTTGCCTCCTCTCGGTGGACGCGGAGAAGGCCTTCGACCGCGTTAGTTGGGACTTCTTACGTTCCTCACTGACGGGGTTGGGGTTGGGGCCTAAGTTCCTGAACAGGGTGTTCGCATTGTACCGGAACCCGTCGGCAAAGATTCGTGTGAATGGCCTCCTGTCCGATCCCGTTCCTATTAGGAACGGAACGAGACAGGGATGCCCGCTGTCCCCCCTTCTCTACGCCATCGTTATGGAGCACTTGGCTGTGGCACTGCGAGACAACCCCAACATACACGGCTTGCAGGTTGGGACCCAGACTTGTAAGACGGCTCTGCACGCAGATGACCTCTTATTGTTTGTCTCTCAGCCACGCGTCTCATTCCCGGCGATCCTTCAGGAGTTTTCTAAATTTGGGCGTTTAAGTAATTTTAAAGTAAATTTCCACAAATCTGAAGCCATGAATGTATCCCTCCCGGCTACTGAGGTAGCCCATCTAGCTGACCAATTCGAATTCAAATGGCGAGCAACCTCCATCAAGTATTTAGGGGCACATATTGCGGCAGATATCTCTTCCTTATACCACCTTAACTATGTTCCCTTATTGGAGAAAGTGACACGTGAGCTGGATGGCTATGCTGCCAAGCAATTGAGTTGGTTCGGACGAGTTAACGTCTTGAAGATGGACGTGGCCCCCAAATTTTTATACCTCTTCCAGGCTCTGCCAATTAAACTCCCGGCACAGTTTTTCAAACTGGTTCAACGTGTGTTTCGCAGATTTGTGTGGGGGGGCCGGAATAGTCGTATCAGCTATCGGACCATGTCTCGCCCAAAGGCGAGGGGGGGAGTGGGCTTACCCGACCTTAAAATTTACTACTCAGCCGCAGTTCTTACTAGATTACTGGACTGGCATTACCACGCCGGTGCGAAACAATGGGTGGACCTAGAAAAAGCGATGGTATGGCCACACATACACCTGCTGCCATGGATCTCCTCAGAGGACAGGCCCATGGCTCTTCCTCATACACCCCTGACCATGAACTGCCTTGACGTATGGGATAGACTGACAGCAAGAGGAGATGTTGTGATCCGTAGAGGAGCAATGACCCCCCTGTTCCACAATCCCGCATTCCCCCCAGGGCAGGACAAGCAGAGCTTCCTTTGCTGGAGAGAGGAAGAGGACACACGGTGCTGTCAGATAATGGGACCAGCGGGCCTCCCATCATTTAATGATCTACAGGCGTCCCGACCTGACACAAAATTACGATGGTTGGAATACCTCCAGTTGTCCTCCTTCTGGAGGACTCGGATGGGGTCGTGTCGCCTCCGGGATCCCATGGAACCCATTGAAAAATTGTTTCTACAAACCACCCCCCCCCCACCCGTGCTCTCTCAAGGATCCACGGCATTATACTAGGGAAGCTCACCCAGGGTCTTCCCCAATACACCAAGGGGTGGGAGAGGGACCTGTCACTGGAGCTGCAGGGCTCTGATTGGGAGAGAGCATTCACGTTTGCTCACAAACTACCCCTGGCCTGTGTGGCGCAAGAGAAAAACTTCAAGCTACTCTCCAGGTGGTATAGATGCCCAGATCTGCTCCATCGCATATTCCCATCAGTGCCAGACACTTGCTGGAGATGCGGGTTCGCGCGTGGAACCATGCTGCACATCTGGTGGGAGTGCCCGCCCATCCAGTCCTTTTGGAGGACCGTTTTTGAACTGTTTGAGGGGGTGTCCCACAGCACGGTGGAGGTCACCCCACAACTGGCGCTGCTCTCTGTTATTCCTGGTCCCTTTGCTACGATCAAGAAGGGTCTCCTACGTCATTTCCTCACTGCAGCCAGGGCCGTTATTCCACGCCATTGGCGAAGCGGCATCACCCCCTCGATTCTGGAATTTATACAAGAGCTGAATCAGCTAATGTACATGGAGGAATTGGGAGATGAGGGCTCTGGTGTCGAGAGCCCAGGCAGGCGGGCCTGGTCAATATGGAATGAATTTCGCGACTCAGCGGAGTTTCAGAATATCACAGGGTGGTGAGGAGACAAGCCTCCCCAGGGCTCCCACGAAGTCAGGCCGCAAACACGGTTCCTGGATTGACAGCTGATTGGATTAGAGCGGTCATACATTTATCCTGCATGCCACGTAAGGGCCACCTCCCTGCTTGTTTGGTTACCTACCCTTGGTAACTCCCCCCACCCCCCTTTTATTTTTATCATTATTTATTAATGTTTTTTTCTCTTTCCTCTTTCCCCCTTATCCCCCATACTATCTCCCTTCCCATCTGCTTGTATTCTAGGTCTGTACGCTCCTGTGTTTTTTCTTTTTGGTGCTTTTTCTTCCTTTTTTTTTGTGGTCTTAACTACTCAATCTGTGGTGTTTTGTCTTTGTTTTCCTTTTTTTTTTGTTTTTTCTTTTGTTTACAAGGGCTAAGCACATTGGCGGGTCCGGTTATGGAAAGACCCACGTCAAATGTATAACTACTGATGGGGCGCCAGCTAGGCACCGAGTATATGTGAGTTTCAATAGACTTTGGTATGATCGAACAGTTTTATAGCTCTTAGTTTAATGGAGCAGTCCTGCGAGACTAGCTACTTGTTATGTCTGTATTGTTTATTTTTATGTAAAGAATTTCTACAAAAGTCCTAATAAAAGCATATTAAACATAAATACCTGCGGATGTCATTTTTCCCTGCAGACGCAGGTCCCGCGTGCAGGAAAAAATCCAGACCATGCTCCCTTTGGTGCGGGTCTCCCGCCCGAACGGCTCCCGCAGGCTTCTATTGAAGCCATCCGGATCCGCGGGAGACCTAAAATCAGAATATACTCACCTGCTGCGTGCCGTGCGGGTCTTCCCTTCTTCCAGGCGGGGTCTTCTTGCTTTGGGCCGGCGGATGTGCCCGGCACGCAGCCAGCGTGCTGAGCACATCCGCCAGGCCGAAGAAAGAAGATCCGGCCGGTAAGAAGGGAAGACCCGCACGGCCCGCAGCAGGTGAGTATATTCTATTTTCAGCGCTCATGTCCGCGGGGCAGGAGGGACCCGCTGCGGATTCTCCATGGAGAATCCGTAGCGGGCCTGATTTTCCCCGTGGACATGAGGCCTTAACAGTGGATTTTAAGAGTACAGCTTTGTGTCTCTTTGTTTTTCCTTTTTATTAATTTACTATATGCTATGGCGTATTAATATATAAAAATTTCAGTTTATTGCCTGAGAATATGGTCTTTTCATCTCCTATATGATTTAATAACATTGCTTTATGTTATTTTTAATCTTCCTAATCTATCCGCTCCTGCTTGAGTGTGATACCAGGATGTGTTACTAAATGTGCGCATTCTAAGATCTCATCCGGATCGATGAATCTTTCTATGAAAACCCGCCATTTCCTAAAAAATTTTGATGCTTGGGATTCTGCCCGTTTTTCTGTCTCCAGTCTCTCCATTTGTAGAAGGTGTTTTAGTTGCTGTATGATATCTGACATTCCCGGGGGACTGGCCTGCAACCATTTTGCTAACATGCTCCTCTTGCCTATTATGAGAATAGTGTGTATCAAATTAGCGTTTTTTATATGGTTAGGGAGAGAGTGAAATCCATAAGCTTGTGGGCTCAATGGTAGAGTAATTCCTGCAAGTTCATATACCAATGATTTAATTTCTGGCCAGAGTGTTTTGATTTGGGGGCAATGCCAGATTCCATGCAGAAAATCTGTTTTTGGTTGTGAGCATCTAGGGCACGCCTGCAGTCTAGTTGGGCTCCCGGGGTGCGGGGGTATGTTGAAACCATAAATCGCTCCATGTATGATTTTAAAATAAGTTTCCCTCCATTTCTCATTGGTTATAGCCTTTCTTATAGAGATCCAACCATCTACCAGTTTTTGAGATAGTTCTGGGTTTTGTAGTTCCCGTTCCCATTTTTTAAACAAAGGTGTACTATCTGTTTCGGCCCACCCCTCCCTGAATCGGTAGTATTGATCAGATATCGAATGCCTTTGCGATGATCCTTGCAGGAGCATGTCAGTTGGATTTGGGCCAGAATTGTGCTTTTGTTGCCCAGTCTCCAAGAAAGAAAGAAAAATTATAAAAAGGCAATTTCCAGCTTCATGATGCAGTACAAATCCCTTTGCTTCTGTTTACATCACTACAGGGGGCTATTTAACCCCTTTGTGACATATGACTATGTATGTCCTATCTGCACATGCCACATGCAGTTAGCATGTATACAACCATCCAGTGAATGTGCTTTATATAGAGCGGGCTCAGAAGCAGAACCTGCTCCAAAAACAGCGGGTGCAGATTGTCCAGCAAGAGCGGGGTTCAGAGAGAACTCCGATAGCAACACTTAAAGGGTTTAATAGCCGCTATCAGTTCTGACGGCTGCATTTAAAATGTCCCAACTGGGATCGTAAACCGTGTTAAGATCGCGGAATGCTGTCTGGGTGTCATGGCAGCATGGGGAGTTCTGAAAGTTTGACTATTAAAGATGTGCATATAGCACGTCTTTAACCCTTTCCAATCCAATTTTGGATTCAGGGTTTTCTAAAAGGCTTTCCCTTTTTGCTGTTATACAACGGTGCCATCTGCTGGCTAAAGCCAGTGTGTGTGCGCCAGAGAGACTCCGGCAGCTGGGTGGCTGGCAATAGATGGTAAGAATACCCTGTCGGACATCTTCTGACATTGTAGCTGCACAAGTTTTAATCAAAATGTAGGAAGACTTCAGACAGTAGATAGGAAAGGGTTAATAGGAAGTCTGTTAAAATATAGTATAATGCAATACCGTAGTATTACATTACACTGTAACTGATTCATCGATCACATGTTCAAGTCACCTATGGTGACTAAACAGAAAAAGTAAAATAAAAAAGATGATTTTTTTTTGTAATAATAAAAATAAATTGCTTTTTTTAAGTTAGAAAAAAATTCTTTTACCAGCCGTTGAATCAGAAACAAAACTAAACATTTGTATCGCTGTCTTAAAAATATCAAATTATTAATCCTAAATGATTAACTGTGTCAGAAAAAAAAGGCAATGGTAGGATTCAATCAAGATAAAAATGTAATTTTAAAAGCCGTATGCTCCCCAAAACGGTATACCAATACAAAACCTACAGGTCGCCCCGCCAAGAACGAGCCCTATCGACGGAAGAATAAAGTCAGGTGGGTCAAAAGGTGGTAACTATATAGATTTAGTATTGCTGTACTCATACTGACCCACAGAATAGAGGTAGCATGTCACTTTTACTGCACCACGGATGCCATAACAACCCCCCCCCCCCCCATTTTTTAAATTAAATCATCTAATAAATTACATGATACATTAAATGGTGCCATTGAAAAACACAACTTAATCTGCAAAAAAGAAAAAAAAAAACCTCATGTGGATGTGTCACCTGAAAAAAAAAAAAAAATCTAAAAGTTATGATATTTTTAATTTTTGTTTTGTCGAGGATACCAGAAGTGCAGAACGTGACCTTGATGCAGACTCACCAATGACCCATGGTCATGAAAGGGTTAAGCAAAGTGACTAATTTCCTGTTGTATAATAATTTTATTTAATGCTGTCAGAGTATTCCATCATTTACATCCACCATATTAAAACAAGTCCAATTTCAGTCACTAAAGACATTAAAGGGCAGGCCTAGATTTACAGCGACCACCTAAATAAGTCCCATTATGGTCCTAGTTCAAGAACACCTCATAGTTTGTTTTTTTTAACTCTTATACTATATATTTTTTTCAGATTTTCTCTGAAACAATCCCCTGTGTCTTGATTTGTTTTGCAAAAATTCTCCCCATATAATAACAGTGTGACAGATCCTAGAGTAATTAGGTATAATCAGCATAAACGCGTAGCCACAATACATGTGGGAAGGCCGTGTGCGTGCGTTTGGATCCTATGGCTTAGCGAAAGTCTTTCATGTGTCAGCACATGGGACATACCTATTGATCCAAAGACATCATCGTACGAGTGAACACACTCACAGTCCTACGACATCTCAATCACATGTCACAATTAGATACAATCTATACAATAGAAAGTTCCACCTTTGACAAGTTAAATGTATCCACTACCATTTGTATGGAGGTTTCATGTATACGGACACGGCACTTCATAGATCGCCTGCACACGGGCGGATTCGATTGCGATTTTCCGCTGATGGAGGTGAAAACGCATTGAAGTCAATGGAAGCCGTCTGTCCCGCGGCCAATCCGCAATCATCGCAGAAAGGTCGCAGGATCCGCTTCATCGCCTAGTGACGTTGCAGCCTTTTCTGTACTGTGCATGTGCGCTGGCACATTCGCAGAACAGAATAGAAGACGCCAGACAAGTGCACAGGGATCGCTGGCCAGGCAGAGGGGTTAAATTCCGCATGCGGAATCCGATCCGCCCGTGTCAAGGCGGCCATATACGGATCCAAAAACAATTCACTTTGGCTCCTAACTTTTTGTGCTCAGGAGCCATATTTAGATGGTACAAAAAAATAAATACTGAACAGGAATCAGAAACTCCGTCTATAACACGGTCACTTACCTCTTGTCTGAAGGTGTTCGCTGTTCTCTCCAAATGATCCGTTTTTCTTTTCGACGTCATTTCCCGTCTAGGTCAAATAAATCCACATGTTTGGGTTAGAATATACATGGCTGTGCCTAGTCCACTAATAGCTGCTGATGGCATGGCTTGGCAATCCCAATAAAAGTTTTTTTTAAAATGTGACTTCTGAGTTAGTAATCAGTACATCAGAGCGGACAGCCCTGTGCTGGCTGTGCCGGCTGAATAACACGGTGCCATGAGACTTACGGAATGCCTTTTTTTCTACAACTGCAGCAACAAAGATCTAGTGTTTGAGAGTTTGATGAGCAACTCTTTCCTAAAACAACAGAACTGCCATCACATCACTTTTTAGATAGTTTTAATAGTCCCTGCAGACAGATCACCCACCTATTCAGGGTACAAGCACACAAAGCTGGGGCCCTGGACAGTAATGAGGCCGAATGACTAGTGAAAATTCCAGTAGTCCCTCTGAGCACTTGACAGGAGGCAGAAACAGCAGCAAGAGCCATGGCTGGGGGCAAAACCCTCTGACCTCTCAGGCTGGATGGGAGGAAAACAAAGCAAGGAGACAATTACATCATCTTTAGAAAACATATCTGGCGGTCACATAAATAAAAAATAAATAAATACAGTTAGAAAAAAAAAAAAAAAATTTATAAAAAACACAAGGCGTTCCGACTGTTTTTAAAAATAAAACTCCCTGCTTCTGCGCATTTAAAGGGGCAGCAAATATTCTTACAGGGATTTTTTTTACATTACACTTAAACCCTGTTTTTATTAAAAATATTTAAAACCAAATAGTGTAATATTTTAATGCGATTGTCCACCAGAAAAAAGTGAAATCTTGAAATGTTACAGGCACCACACTAGAGGAGTCACAATTAGCTGATATTTCATGTTTTCTAAGTCACTTTCCAGCTTTGCGGTAAATACAGGCACAGGATGAGATGAATGATCCAATTAGAAGGCAGGCGAGTTAAAGCCTACCTATCTTATCAGATGACCTTCTGGAATAAGCTGCCGTGTGCATGTGTGGGTACATGTGCAGTAACACTAGATCTGGCCAACACAGGACTTGTATTCTGCTTCACCCCACCCTTATTTCCCCTTCTGCAGGGTATATATATATAATTTTCCATCCTCTCAGAATTGGTGGGAGGAGTCTTAGCCATTTTACTGTGTACTATACACTGTGCATAAAGTACTGCAGATTCTGTTCTCCATCTGTAAGGCTACATTCACACGGGCGAGAATCTCGTGCAATTTTTGTGCATTGTGAGACGCACAAACTTGAACTCCATTCTTTTGAATGGACTTCTTCACAGCGATGATAAAAATCTCAGCATGTTCTATCTTTTGGCCTTCCCTCGAAACGCCTCGCCCAATGGGTTCATTGGAACCTTAACCCCTTAGCGACCAGCCCATGGTGTTTTTACATCCTGGCCTGCTGGGCTTTAATTCCAGAGGACGTAAAAACATGCATCCTCTAGAGATTAAAACCCTGCAGGTTCTGGACGTGACAGCTCCTTGCTGTCGGTTAATGGAGGTAGCCGACATCCTGGAGCTGTCATCCTGGCCCGCGGGCCCCTGCCCAGTCATGCTGTGATTTTTTTTCATGCGAGTAATACACACACGAAAAAACTGCAGGTGTGAGTGATCCAATAAAAATCAATGGGCTATTGGCATTGAGTGACGGACGCTACACACAATGACAATATGCCTACATGAGAGCGGCCTTACTGAAGGCCCCAAAAAATAAAATGGAACAGCGACCCTAGATACAAAAAAACCCCAAAAACCTGTATGCAGTTCCCCTGACTACTGGAGGAGGGCACTGTACTCCATTTCCAGGAGACTGTAACAACCTATATTTCTCTCTCAATTGACTCCCATACATTTCAGTAGCCATAAAGCGTACCCGCCCTGTTGTACTGACTACACAGAAATAAAATAAAATGGCTGTAACCAATTACAAACCCTTATTCCTCTTCTACGGCCACAATCTAAAAGGGGTTGTCTAAGATCTTAACCCCTTAAGGACCCGGTTGTTTTGTACCTAAAGAACCAGACACTTTTTAGGGATTTTACCCATGTGGCGGTTTTACTGCCCTATTTATTTTCCTTTAGCTATCAAAATTATTCTTGCTGCATTTTTTTTCCCGTGACATATAGGGCGATTTTTTAAAGATCTTTTTCACGGATTTTTTTTTCCTGTTTCTTAGTTTTATTGGGGGTAAAAAGCTAAAAAAAATGTTTTTTAACCCCTTCCCGCTCCAGGACGTAAGTTTACGTCCTGGGAGCGGGATACTTCCCGCAACAGGGCGTAAACTTACGTCCTGGGGATAGTGCGAGACACATATGATCCCGCGGGAGCCAGCTGTCAGTCACAGCCAGCCTCCCGCTGCAACAGTCAGTCACCCCCCCCCCCCCCCCCCCCCGCTGTTAACACCTTCCCTGCTGCGATCTGAGTAGATCGCAGCATGGGAAGGGTTCACAGAGGGGAGCGCGCTCCCTCTGTCTTTGGCCGGCTCTCCCGATGTTATCACGAGAGCCCGGCCTGTCGCCATGGCAACAGGATGCAAGACACTGACACTGATTTCTGTAAAGGCGATAAGGCATGGCAGGGCATTAGCCCTACCATGCCTTATCACAGCGCTCATCAGGGCTGTGGTCAAAGTCCACCAGAGGGACACAAATGTTGTAAAAAAAAAAAAAAAAGATTTAAAAAATTAATTAAAGAAAAATGTAAGTTAAAAAAAAAACCCTTTTTTATGCTTTTTCTCAGATTAGCATAAGAAAAAAGGTAAAAAAAAACCCCAAAAAACCCATATTTGGTATTGTTGCGTCCATAACGACGCGTACAATAAGTTGCACATGCTTTTGACTGTGCACGGAAAAAAGCGTAAAAAAAAAAAAACACTAAAAAAAACTGAGGCTAAATGCTAATTTTTAGTATTTTGCCTCACTAAAAACGCAATAAAAGTGATCAAAAAAGTCATATGTACCCCAAAATGGTGCCAATAAAAACTGCAGCTCGTCTCGCAAAAAATAAGCCCTCACAGAGCTCTGTACATCAAAAAATAAAAATGTTACAGGACTTTGAATGCAGCGATTTGGGGAAAAAAAAAGATTTCCAAAAAAAGGGTTTTTATTGCAGAAAAGTGGAAAAACCTAAAAAAAGTAAGAATTTTGGTATCATTGTAACCGTATCGACCCGCAGAAAAAAATGCATTGTGTCATTTATGCTGCATGATTAATGCTGTAAAAAAAAAAAAAAAAAAAAAAATCTATGGCAGAATTGATGTGTTTTCTCTCCCTGCTATCATTAAAAAAAAACAATTTATAAAAGTTTTACAATATAGTCAATGTACCCAAAAATGACGCAGAGAAAACCTACAGTTCGCCACGCAAAAAAACAAGCCTTCATACGGCCGCGTCGACTTTTGATAAATGGAGAAGAAAATCCGCCAAAAATCATTGCATCCTTAAGCCCAAAATAGGCCAGGTCATTAAGGGGTTAAACACTTCTACATTTATTTTTTTTTATTAGTATATTTACGTTAAAGTAAGGGAGCGGGTTCCTCTGTTTATTTTGGACGTTTTGATATATAGTATGTATGGTTTTGGTTTACAGGGTGCATACGGTGTCGGTTTTGGTTGGCGTCGGTTTGGGGTTATTTTCTTTCTTTTGTATGTATTGTTGTTTTATTCTGTAATTTTGTTTTACTGATGTATGTAATTATATTTTTTACTATCTGTGTCCCCCATGACGTCATATAAGACCTCTAGGGGATATTCACATGGTTTTTTTTTAATTTTTTTTATTTGCTATCTCCTGTAGTGACATTAGTCACTGGCAGAGCTGATCAGGGTCTTCTGGGACCCTGTAGCTCTGCTATAGCTGGGAACATCCCATAGTGAAAGCTACATTTCCGCTTTTACTTCCTAGTACACAGTGCTCATTGAGCGCTGTGTATCGGGGAAGGAGAAGACAGAAAGGGTTAAAAACCCCTCCTGACTTCTCCTCCTCCGGGTTATCATCTGCGACTAACAGCTGACAACCCATCCTGCTTCTGATTGATTGCAGAGCAGGGGGCTTAAATCCCCGCCGTAAATTTACATACAGCTGGGCTTGAAGCCCGGGACCAGGCGCCGTACATTTACAGTGCTTGGTCCTAAATTGGTAAAAATGCTTGTTTCACAGCAGGGAATGTGCAAACATAGTTGTGTTGTTTCAATCAGAACCTGTTAGGCTAGTTCCACATGAGCGATCACGATTTTGCCGGGAGAAAAACGATTTTTGGGAGTCAGCAATGCTTATTTTTTCAGAATAATCTCGCATCGCATCACTGCTGCCCATTAAAAAGGGGGCAATTTTTTTTCTCACAAAAGTCAATAGGACCTTCTAATGCTAAAATCGCAATGCAGGTTTGTTGCATTGTGAAGCGATAAAAAGGAGGCTCCATATAGAAACATGGGAGATACAAAAAGAAAAAAAAAGAAAACACATCGCAGAAGGATAGAGCAGCCGTGATTTTTTGGTTCTCTCAACATCACATCAGTAAAAACATCGCAGAAGGAAGGAAACCATTGGTTTCAGAATCTGACTTTTTACTGACTCTTGCATCAGTCAAAAATTGCGCGATTTTCTCACCTGTGTGAAACTACCCTTAAACGGGTATTCCAGGACTTTTACTATTGATGAACTATCCTCAAGGTAGGTGATCAATAGTTGATCAACTGGGGTCCATCACCTGGGATACCAGCCGATCGACCAGCCCACCGTCAATGCAGCAGGCTGGACATTGTTATCAGCGGTCGGGGCCGGAAGTGTAAAGATGGCTTCACTCCAGACAGAATTTAAAGTGCCTATACTAACAAATCATCACGCAGGTCATAGGTAACACAACCGAAGCTAATACAAATATACAAAATAAACTGCATGTGCATTTAGAGGGGGCAATACCTTTAAGGGCTGCACAAGACCCCAATAATAAGTCACTGACACAAAGCAATGTGAGGTTTTCTTCTAGACTTCTGTGCAGACCGAAGTAAATCATAAACAGCAGCTAAAGTTTGGGAATAACCCTATTCTAAGAACACGACAAGCGCAGCCCATCGGAAGAAGAATGTGAAAACAAACCTTTAGTCCAGTCCCGCGGGGTCACAAAGCAGTCATGTTCACCGATCCGTGCAGAAGACCACCCACTTTAGGATTCCTGAAATTGAAATTAACAGATCGGTTCAATAAAACTAAAATTTGATTATCTGGGAATACAAAAAAAGCTGAAATAACCCGGCCGTAGCTCACACCTGAAATACCGCATGAGGGCTGAGAACGTGGCACTGCCACAACAAATTTCCATACATGGCAGCATATGGTGCTCTTATGAGTATGGCCGCCTGCAGACGGCTGGGTCAGATTCCACTGTGAGAATTCTCGCAGCGGGACCCGACCCGCGCCCCTGCAGTGACCAGTGCGGCTCTCACCTACTCCCGCGGCTCCAGCTTTGTGATGTTCCGGCTGCCGCCCAGCCGATGCATGCGCAGAGCGGAGCCGGCGCGTCGGTAGTGATATTTCTGTGCGGGGCTCTGCGAGACCCACACAGGAATAGAACATGCCGCGTTTCGTTTTCCGTGCGCGTTTTCACGCGGACAAATCGCGGCCATTTGCATAGGATTGTGTTTTGGAAAGCAATCCTATACAGGCGGGCACGGGCGGAAATTCTGCGGGAAATCCCGCCCATATGCAGGGGGCCTCAAATATGTCCATGTACACATATAGTGAAATATGCCAACTCATAGGGCCCCGCTGTCGAAAAATGATTATATTCTATAAATAATATCCATAGACATACACACACATACATACACATTATATATATATATACATACACACACACATATACACACACCCCAAAGGAAACGTTATTACATACATATATTTATTTTTAATCATAGTATATGACTAATGAAATAGTATACTCCACTACTGTTCCATACTGCAAAATACAGAATAAATACCCCAAACACACCCTGCATATAGCACAGGGACACTCCTGGCATACACTGGGTCAGCGGGGTCCTGTGATTAGCACATTAATTAAATGGGTTAAGACAGATACCTGGAGTAGAAAAGTCACACATTTTGGAGCAGGAAGCGGTCCGGGCAAGACTTCCTTTAACCCTTTCCAATCCATTTTGTATCCTGGTTTTCCTAGGGGGCTTACTCTTTTTCTGTTAAAGAATGGCGCTATCTGCTGGCTAAAGCCAGTACTGCATGAGGTGACACGTTGGATAGGCTCCGACGGCAGAGAGGCTAGTAATATACAGTAAGAGAACCCCGACAGACACCAGAGCTGTACAGCCTTAAATCATAATGTCGTCAGACATTGGATTGGAAAGGGTTTAGGCATACCTGCACTACCAATATCGCAGACCCCTATGATGCTCAAAATTCAGGTCAGGAGACTTGTTGTCGGGCAGGGACACCCGTCTGTATCACAGATGCATAAATGCGTCTGAAATACGCTCATCTGTTGCCATCTTATAGTATTGGAGAAGTGATCAGTGAAGCCAATTGTTTTCCCATGTGCACAATAGCATTTTTTTTTTTTGCAGGTACAACGCCGGTTTTGTACGTAGGAGTCTCCGGTCGGAGGTTCTGCCTAAGATCCCGCTCAAAATACAAGAAAACAAAGCGCTGCCTACGGCCCTTTTCTTCGGCCGAAAACCCGGGCAGAAAGCAGAATTTCTGCAGTAAACCCACATCCCACTACTACAAACGGGAATCGGCATCAGAGTCTACATGGTGCTTTTTTTTTCGTGTACAGGGGATCTCCGATCCACATGTGGGGAAAAAAACTAAATTTAAAAGTGCCATCACCTTTGAAGCGCTGTCCGATGCCGCTGCAGTTTCCGCTCGGTCCCTGGCACTGTTTTTCTTCATCTCTTCTGACCAGGGATTTAAAAAAAAAAATCACCGCCTCCTGGATGCACTGGCTGTGATTGGCTGACGCTTAGCCAATCACAGCTAGCGCTTGATGAATGGCTATGATTGGCTCATCGAGCGCTGACTGTGATTGGTTAAGGGTCAGCCAATCACAGCCAGCGCTTCCAGGAGGCGGTGATTTTTTTAAATCCCTGGTCAGAAGAGATGAAGAAAAACAGTGCCAGGGACCGAGCGGAAACTGCAGCGGCATCGGACAGCGCTTCTAAGGTGATGTATGTGCATTTTTTCCTGCAGCTGGGGCTTAGATTAGGGTTTGACAATAGGATTTCCTACTGTTAAAGTTGCATCGCACAGCTCCAAAAATCACGTTTGCATGTGATGCAACAGAGAGGAAGGCTCCATAGGGAAACATGGGCTACAAAACCTCACGAGTCGCGGGCATATCACCAGATATGCAAGATTTTTGTCGGGTTGTCGCATGCTACAAAACATCACAAATGTGAAGGAACCCACAGGAAAGCATGGGCTTCGCATTCATGCAATTTGTAGCATTGTAGCCATTGTGACTTTGTTGCCCGTGTGAAGGAGGCCTAATGTAGAGGTTTTTAAAACGTACAGTATGCTTTAATGTCATGTTTTTAAGCTTACTAGCAATTTGGAAATTATAGTACTAGCGTTTCTGGTGGCGCACATGGTACATCCATTATGATCCCCACACATTCATCCTGATTCCAACATATCACACACAGCTGTGGTACATCCATGCAGATTTCCAGACATCCCCAGCTCAGCAGACTCCTGAATGCATATATCTATATTACTCCCCAAATGCACACTATTCGCAACCTGATTGGTTGTTTATGATTACTCATTCCCGGTGATTGGTTATTTGTGTTGGCGCAGAAATTTGCGGCTTTTCTTCTGTAATTGTAGCCACGGATCTGCTGGTGGATTTCGCCTGGTCAGTGTACAAAATCTTTGGGACGCACTTCTGCTTGGATCTGCAAGAAGTGATGTGACATCTATCCTACAAGCGTGGAGAAAATTCCGCACGTAGATCGTGCCCTTCAAAACGACTAAATCCCCGTGCGGATCCACAGCAGAATAGTCACAGACGTCTGCCGTAGTTTAGCTGTAGCATTCGCCTTGTGAACGCGCTCCATACAACACGGATTCACATCTATGATGGATCCTCCGGTCGGGGGTTGGTGGAGATCCGGCACAAAATACCGGAAGCAGCAGAGCTTGTGCTTCCAGTAAAATGCCGGGCAGCCGAGCGGAAACCTAACGGACGCCATGAGAGCTTGTTCAGTGTGTGCAAAAACGCTCCCCGCATTGGCGCATCAAGGAGGGTGGATGAGGTACATGTGTTCACATTTCTGTCGGTACGCAGGGTCAGTTCGTGTCCGTGACACCCCCTGCACAAATACGGTCGTGTGAAGAGCCCCTTATAGACAATGGCGTCCGTTCGGCTCCGTCATAATCCCCGTTCGGCCAGGGGATTCCTCTTTCCTCCTCCCCTAATAGAGCAGGAAAAGTGAACGCCCAACGCAGATGTGAAGCCACGGGTGGGTCGGAATGTGCATGCGGGAGCCCGCAGCGGGGTCTGACCCGGCCGAGGACCGTGCGCACCTGTCTGGGCCTTCCGTTTTCTCTACTGTGGGTGTGCAGTGGAGTTTTGGTTTTTTTTAAAGCTCCCACTTTCCCGTGGAATCCGCAGGTCGTCTGCAATTCAATTAGTCGGGCCGCGGATCGGACGGCTTCCATTGACTTCAATGGAAGCCGTCCGTGGGGGATCCGCACTGAGCTGGAGCATGCTGCGATTTGTTCTCCAGACCAACGGGTCCACAAATCAAATCCACATGCTTAAATTCACGCTTCCCTGCGGGCGGCTTGATTTGCGGATCTTCCGCACGGGTGACCAAAACGGTCCTGAGGACATTGGGCCTGAGTCTGCCTTCACAAATGGAACAGGACCCCCGTCATCGCAGGAAAGGGGAATCCCCTGACCAAACAAATGGCAGCAGACAGCGCCGAGCGGACATCGCTGACTATAAGGGGGTCCGCCCGGTTTGCGCTCAGCTGCCTGGAATTAGACTGGAAGATAAAGCGCAGCATTATGGCCTTGGGTACTGTGTGCCGGGTCTGTGATGGAGGCTCCAGCGAGGACATGATGGGATTACCCCAGTGCCGGCATATAACACTATACATCTATATAGGACCGCTCTGCCCCACAATACATTATAGACGCCTGTGTCCCGGGAGGGCACATGCCAATTATAGACGTATTATAACCGTGAAGCACAGAGGACGGGCTGGGACTCCCTCAGTCACGTGGCTCAGCCTCACCTGCTGACTACTTGCCGGTTCCTGGTTCAGAACGGAGGCGCCGCGAGATGACACTGGCCACTTCCGGGCTCAGTATTGGTTTCGAGGACCTTTGGTGACGTAATGTTCACGTGACTGTTGTGTGTGTGTGTGTGTGTGTGTGTGTGTGTGTGTGTGTGTGTGTGTGTGTGTGTGTGTGTGTGTGTGTGTGTGTGTGTGTGTGTGTGTGTGTGTGTGTGTGTGTGTGTGTGTGTGTGTGTGTGTGTCTGTGTGTGTCTGTGTGTGTCTGTGTGTGTGTGTCTGTGTGTGTCTGTGTGTGTCTGTGTCTGTGTCTGTGTCTGTGTCTGTGTCTGTGTCTGTGTCTGTGTGTGTCTGTGTGATAATTAGGCGCCAAGCTGCGCTGCTGGTGTGTGGGGCGCTAGCTCTGCAGTGTGCGCCCCCTAGCTGTTAGCGCCGCCTCACCAGTGCCGTGTACTACATGACGGGGGAGCTGCACACATACATGTAACATGTGGATATCGCAGAACTCGACACTCATATATATCTCCTGTATTTTCTTAACCCTTCCAAGCCCAGAGGTTTTTTTATGTGTGTTTTTTTTTGTACTTGTCCACACGCCTGTTCAGCGTTCAAAAAAGTTGCGCTGAGGCGCGTGCAAAAACACGTACACTCGTGTGAAGCAGGGCTTAGTGACGGAACATGGACAACACACAGTCCCATTAAAATTGCGCTGTTCGCACGGGCATTTTTCGGTCTGTGTAAAAAAAAAACCAAAAAAATTACAGCATGGTCTAGTCAGGTTCAGATTTACGGACTAAAATCGCCTGTGGGGGCTAAAACAGGAGTGTATTCGCAAATCTGTTCACCGTTTTAGAGCGTATTTGCGAATGAAGCGGTTGATTTTTTCTGACTATTTAAAACTCCGTGTTATGGCGCACCAGTTTGGAAAAAAAGCAGGACGACAAGTAGGCACTGCCGTATCTTTTCTCGTGCAGAGTATTAACACGGGGAATCGCGCTAGTAAAAACGAAACTATCGAAATCAAGGGTTTCATTGCGTCCCGAAAATCACGGCTGCAAAATGGGACAAAATCGCGGTTATCTGTTTAAGCCCTGGAAGTCTACAGCAGTATAAAAAAACACGGATGTCACATGCGTGGGCGTAAAAGTTTTTCCATTTTTACGAGTGAAGAACAAATTGACAGGAACAGGGCCTTTATACATATTTTTTTTGCGTTCGTGAAAAATTATTTCCACACGGACATAGAAAGTGCGCAAACAGTGAAATCGCATGTGAGACATAATGAGCTCGCGGCTGCACAATTATTTTGCGCAGTGAACGACTGTATTTATTGTTTGTGCCTATGCAAATACGGAGCGTATTTGCGCAGGCTTGGCTGGCTCACACACACGTGGGAATTGCCCCGCTCTGATTTAAATGGCTAATTTGCCTAACGAGGTGCCGTCGATCGCGGGTATGCACTGCGTTTAGCGCATACCCGTGTGGGCAGATAGACGTGTGTGCGCACCTCCCATAGACCTCTATGAAGGTCGTTGGTGCGTACGATGCAGAAGGATAGGCCAGGTCCTATTTTATTGCGAGCGGAAAAACAACGGGCGCAAAAAAAATGGTGAGACTGAACCTATTAGAATCATTTGGGCAAGAAAAGAGCCCGTCTGGAACTCATTAAACTAAGTGGCTAATTCACTGGCTGAGAGCATCACTGAGGACGCAAAACATACAGTGAAATATGCAGAAAGGCACAGAAAAACAACGAACAGTCTACAAAATTGTGTCGCATATGCGTGTAAATACGCTTTTGTTCGTGTAAATCTGGCTTTAATTTGACATAGGGCTTATTCAGATGACCGTATATCGGCCGGATATACGGCGTCCCTCTCTGCAGGGGGAGGAAGCTGGAAGAGTCGGGAGCAGGGCACCGAGCTCCCGCCTCCTCTCCGCCCCTCTGCACTATTTGCAATGAGAGGAGGTGGGGCGGAGATAAGTTTCACGACTTAGCTCCGCCCACTCCCATTGCAAATAGTCACTATGGGATTTTCATTCATTAATACTATGCACGAACAAACACAGGACATGCCCTATCTTTTTCACATGTCGTTTTTTTGTCATTTTTGCATTTGAAATTAAAGTTCGGCCGCGCGCACATTTTTTCCTTTCCGTGGAATAGAATGGCATGCAGGGTAACTCCCTCCCCTTTTTTTAAGTTACAATAGATTTCTATGGCAGCTATCTGCATAACACAGACAAAGATAGGGCAAGGCCTATCTTTTCTCGCACGCACATTTTGCTCGTGAGAAACACGCTTGTGAGAATGAATCCATTCTAATCAATGGCTTTGCTTCGTCACGTATTACGGGTGTGAATTTCACGTGTGCCAAAACCTCCGCAAACATGTTCCTCTGTTTAAACCCTCAATGTGATGAATACTTTGTCAGCATCTAACTGACCCAAAATGACAAAAAAACAGTCATGTTATTACCTTGTTTCCTCAAAAATAAGCTCTAGCCTAATTTTCGGGGAGGCTTGAAATATAAGCTTTGACTTGGACTCGCTGTGGTATTTCACCTGTTTGCATGTGAGCTCTGGGTGGGGTTATATGTACTATCTGTTGTATGTTTGGTGTGAACAGCGACGTGTTTGATATGTCTGTGCTGGTTGCCGGACATGTTCCGTATGTCCAGTCCTGTTCTGTGTTTGGTGTGTCAGTACAGCAGTGTTTCCCAACTCCGGTCCTCAAGGCACCCCAACAGGTCATGTTTTCAGGATATCCTATAGTAAGAAGACCTGAGGCATTCACAAGAATTACATCACCTGTGTAGTACTGAGGAAATCCTGAAAACATGGCCTGTTGGGGTCCCTGAGGACTGGAGTTGGGAAACACTGCAGTACAGTGTCATGTCCTGTGTGTTTAGTGCATCTCTCCAGCTCTCTTATCGGGGATAGCCAGGTCACTAGAAGAAGACAGTGGGGCAATCTTTATCGAGGCGATGACTCCGCTTTTAGGCAGGGGTGCCCCTCTTTCCCTAATCAATTAGGGACGATTGTCCATTCAGTTTCCTGGAGATGTGCAATTGGTCAGTGCAAGTACTGTATGTGTTTGTTTGCAGTTTTAAATGGACACGTTTGCATCCCACCTGTGGAGTGGCGCTTTAGTCCGCCCAATGGATATAACAGGGAGGGACCCAGACCGAGCCTGCTAGGTAAGTATAAAAAGACCTTGTGTTTTGGGAAAACACGGTATAAGGGCTACTTCAGATTTTGCAGCAAATATTATGACGTGCGAGAAAAGATAGGACAGGACTAGAGATGAGCGAACATACTCGCTAAGGGCAATTACTCGAGCGAGTATTGCCCTTAGCGAGTACGGGTGCCAGCGGGTAGCAGAGGGGGAGAGCGGCGGGAATGGAGGGGAGATCTCTCTCTATCGCTCCCTCCTGCTCACTCCCGCAACTCACCGCTCACCCCCGCCGGCACCCGAATCTTTTTTTCCGAGCGGGCAGGTACTCGCTAAGGGCAATACTCACTCGAGTAATTGCCCTTAGCGAGTATGCTCGCTCATCTCTAGGCAGGACCTATCTTCCTGCTTTTGGAAACCGCTGATTTAAATTTGTTTTCACTATCGGGATTCTTGTCTGTTAATACTACGGCCGAGAAAAGCTAGGACCTGCCATATCTTTCCCCCACATTGTGAATACTACGTATGGTGAAGATCGGGCAGGACCTATCTTTACACGTTTTGTTTCAAACTCCTGCACTATGGTGCGAAGTTTGAACAGCTGACGAACGGGGGAAAAAAATTCCCTCATTCATGCGCCACTACACTCGCCGGTACGTAGCAAAGTTGCGGCGAGCATATTTGCGCATGCAGCTGCCTGTTTTCGCCCTCAGTTTTAAATTACGTCAATTAGACCACCCTATTTTTTTATCACACATGAAAAACGTATTGCACTCAGAAGACATCCGCATGTTAAAAATGCAAAAACTGATGTAAAATGTACATTCATAGCAGCGAAATTGATCAGTTTTTCACTGACCAAAATTGCACTTCCCTGTATGATAACTTTCACTGAGGCAGAATAGAAGTTTATTTCCATTCTGTGTGAGGCCAGAATGGAGGAAGCTGAGCGATTTCCTTCTGCTTGGCCTGGGATCAACCTACCAAGGATATGCCAAGGATATGCCAGTGCTACCAGTAAGTACTGAGTGAGAGAGAAGGACCGCTGCTAGAGAGAAAAAGGCACCAGAAGTGTGAGTGTTGACCGGTAGAAAGTTGGAGAGAGAATCGCCGAAGCGGGATCACACAGATAACTAGGACTGTGGATCGTTCGGATTACATCGAGAATCTTCCATGTCGCACCACTTTATTCTGTTGTATCTGTGCCAGAATGCTGATGTTATTTGAAGTTATCAAATTACAGTAAACAGACATTACCGACCGGTCCCGGTTTTTCAGAACATTTTCTTTGTGTGTGGACTACTTTATTATTCTACTATCAAGGTTCACCGCAGAGGGCGGAATGGTGGCGTCACGAGTGACAAGAAGATTACAGGTAACCTCTGGTTACTTTTCCCTGTGACCTCTCCCAGCAGTAACTTGGTCGAGCTCCGAGCTACCCTCACGGGAGGAGATGGTAGAGCCCTGTAACAAAGTCTTTATCTACCCCATGATCTTTTCGGCTGTGGGCCCGTTCCTCAGACGCTGCAATTGCATATTCCCCCCTTTGGGTATTTAGAAAACCCCGGGAAGGAACCTGGGGACATACACCAAAACGTAATGTAAATGACCCCTAACAGGTGTAGAGGAGAAGTTGACTGAATTCATAATTTGACCACATTTACAGATGAGCGAGTATACTCGCTAAGGCTAACTACTCGAGCGAGTAGTGCCTTAGCCGAGAATCCTCCCGCTCGTCTCTAAAGATTCGGGGGGCCGGTGTGGGGCGGGGAGGAATGGAGGGCAGATCTCTCTCTCTCTCTCTCCCCCCCGCACCCCCCTGCTCACCGCCGCAACTCACCTGTCACCCGCGCCGGCCCCCGAATCTTTAGGGCTCATGTCCACGGGGAAAATATGATTTAGGATCCGCAGCGGATTACCTGCACGCGGATCCGCACCCCATAGGGATGCATTGACCACCCGTGGGTACATAAATACCCGCGGATCGTCAATAAAAGGGATTTTAAAAAAAATGGAGCATGAAAAAATCTGGACCATGCTCCATTTTCGTGCGGGTCTCCCGCGGGGACGGCTCCCGCGGGCTTCTATTGAAGCCTATGGAAGCCGTCCGGATCCGCGGGAGACCTAAAATAGGAATTTAAAGAATTTACTCACCCGCAGCGGGCCGGGAAGCTCTTCTCTTCCTCACGGCCGCATCTCCCTTGCTTCGGCTCGGCGGATGTGCCCGGCGCATGCGCGCGGCACGTCGACGACGTGCCGGCGACGTGCCGCCGGCGTGAGGAATTCATCTGCCGGCCGAAAAAGAAGATCCGGCCGTGAGGAAGAGCAGAGCTTCGCCGCCCGCTACGGATAGGTAAATTCTTATTTATTCGTATTTTCAGCGCTCATGTCCGCGGGGCAGGAGGGACCCGCTGCAGATTCTACATGTAGAATCCGTAGCGGGCCCGATTTTCCCCGTGGACATGAGGCCTTAGAGACGAGCGGGAGGATACTCAGCTAAGGCACTACTCGCTCGAGTAGTTAGCCTTAGGGAGTATACTCGCTCATCTCTAACCACATTGCAAATTTTTTGAATGAGCACAAGTGCTTTTTCAAAGTTCATCTATTAGAGTGCCCTCAGATGATCGAATGCACAATTGTGCACGCTTCAGCACAACATGGACTTCTGTGGGGCCTTTGGTGCTCAAATAAACAAGAAAAGAGAGCGGGTCCTATTTTTTTATTTCCTCACACACGAAATGCGTGCACAAAATACAGGAATGCAGACGATCTCAGTGAAATCGATGAGTTCTATTCTCTGCATATGGCGCAGGCAAATTTGGAGCACACAAATGCGGCCATCTGAAGGAGCCCTTATGACGTGTTCTCTCTGCTTAACAATCGACTACTACCTGAGGGCTTATTCACACGAGTGATATTCTCGTGCGAGTTTTGTGCGATGCAATGCGTACAACGCTCGCAAGAATATGAAATCCATTCTTTTGGATTCATTCAGTACGTTCTATCTTTCGGCGTTCCTGTGGAACACTTTGCCCATTGTTTTCAATGGGACCTTAAAAAGACATCGTATGCTGCGCGATGTTTCTCATTGAAGTCAATGGGAAACACTTGCGATCCTATCATGCGTGTGATGCGATATTTAATCAAAACGTGAAAATTGTACATTGGCAAGCATGATTTCTTGTCCAAATATTGCTCTCGCCCGTGTGAATGTAGCCTTACTGAAACAATAATTTCAAATAGACTCGATCTCCAGAGCATGATGTCAGAGGGGCCTAAGGCCTCAGTCAGACAAGCGTGTTATCTTGCGCGCCTATGCACGCTAAAAAATGTGATGTGCGCATGTGCAAAATGCGCGTGACCGAAGCTCCATGCTTTTTTTTACACGTGCGCAAAATAGTGCATTCACGCAATGTACTTATGCGCAGCTCACATCTCTACAGAGTGCGGTTATATTTTTAACGCGCAGCACAGAACTTACAGGTGTGCATTCTAGGCACGCATGTCCTATCTTTTGCTGGTGCGAGTATTTTGCGCCTCTAAAATCGGACATGCGAACACTTCATAGGAAACCAGTGGTTCTAATAGGCACGCAAAATATCTAGCTCGTCTGACCGAGGCCTAACAGATGAAAGGAAAAACAATCCAATGAATTTGTACCTGTTTACTTTCAAATATGGGAGCCTAAAGGTGCCTATCCACTAGCGTTTTTTTAACGTTGCGATATCGCTGCGTTTTTTTTAATGCAAATGCCAATAGGACTTTCTAATGTTAAAAACGCATCGCACAAAAATAGCAAAGCACAAACTTGTGATTTTTGTGCGATGCGTTTTTTTTTTTTTTTTTTTTAAATCAAGTTTTATTTGGATTTTCATTATATTTTTCAAACATACATTGCAAAAAGGCAAGGCAATAACTGCTTATTTCTTAAACAAAATATATGCAAACACTGTATTTGCGAAGAGAGGGAGAAAAAGATATGAGCTGAGAATATAGGATTAACTTCGCCTAAAAAAAAAAAAAGGTAAAGAGACAAACTGAACTTAACTGCAAGGTTGCAGTATTCTTAAAGTAAGGAATAGGTAGGATGATTGGGGGGGGGGGGGACATTGAAATGAGACGGGATATAAGACAGGACAAGGTGGGGGGGGAAGGATGGGACATGTGGGTAGCGGTGTGATCTACCCCTTTTCCTGTGGTTGCTCTTCTCCTCTCTGTCTAGGTCTTGTAGCTCCGACAGCCTCGTATACTCCACCTCCGTATCAACGCCCGGGGTCCCCTCCGTCCCGACAGATGCGCCTCTCGATTAAGGGGAGACAGTACAGGTTTCCACGATCCACCGCCCTGCACCAATGGGTCTTAATGTCCCCTCCTTGCCTCCCTCCACGGGTACCATGTGAGAATGAAGTCCTTATGTGTGCCTTTTGCCCAGCTTGTTAGCTCTTCAAGATTACATATCAAGTCCATCTTTTCTCTCCATTGCGTAAGAGAGGGTGGTTTTTGTTGTAGCCAGTTTAAGGGGATCAGGGCCTTAGCTGCATCTATCGCAAAGGCTATCAATTTGTTTCTGCATGGGTGAAAATTTGTGGAAGGTTTCCAGAGGAAGATCATTTCTGGTGTAATTACCAGGTTGGGGGAAAGGACTCTCAAGTCTCCCTCCACCTCCCTCCAGAAGTGAGAAATCAGCCCGCATTCCCACCAGATGTGCAGGTAGGAGCCCACTGCCGCGTCACACCTCCAGCATCTGTCGTGGGCAGACAGTTTGTACGCTTTCAGCCATTGGGGGGTTTTGTACCACCTAACCAGCAGTTTAAAG
Source organism: Eleutherodactylus coqui (assembly GCF_035609145.1). Taxonomy (NCBI): domain Eukaryota; kingdom Metazoa; phylum Chordata; class Amphibia; order Anura; family Eleutherodactylidae; genus Eleutherodactylus; species Eleutherodactylus coqui. Next base: position 57,997,416 of record NC_089848.1, on the reverse strand, counting down.
TGACTTTCTTGCATCAGGACACACATGGACATGCCGTAGGCCAGTTTTAGTATTAGTTTAGAATCCTCTGGAGATAGAGTTATTTTTAGTTCTTTTTCCCATGATAACAGGAAGGCTGGTTTTGCGTATAACGGTGGTGCTATAAAATTTCTCCTAGTATAGGAGATTTTCCTAGTGTTGGCTCTATCTTTCTCTAAAGCAGTTTCGAAGCTTGTCCTTGGTCTGGTGGAACTATATTTAGTTAGGAATTTCCCAATTACTTCTCTCATGTGTGCCAACTGCAGGAATGAGGGGTTACTATTAGGGGCCAATGTTTTGATAATATCCTCGGGTGTCCTGTGCGCCAGGGCCTGAACGTCCCCTATTTTGGTACCCTGGAGTTGCGTCCAGACACTCAGAGATCCCGGGTCTGGTGGGATCTCCAAAAGTCTGTTCAGGCTGCGAATAGGAATCAGTGGAGATGGTGTAGGGGCCAGTTTGTCTTTAAGTTTGTCCCAGATCTCGCATGGGCCTCTGAGGAGAGCGCTAAATCCCCTCGCTCTGTAGAGGTTTCTTTTAGGGAACCAGAGGTCCTCCACTAGGTAATTCCCATGTGAAGCCCTAGCCAGCTCTTGTAGCAATGGGTCCCTCGCCGGTTGTGTTAAGTCTGCCCAGTAACTGAGTTGAATGGCTTGGTAGTATTCCCGGATACATGGCAGATCCATCCCCCCCTCCGCCCTCCTTTTGGTCATTAAGTTGTATGCCAACCTAGGTCTCTTTTGTTTCCACACAAATCCCGTACATATCACTCTGATAGCTTTGAAGAAGGAGAGCGGGAGATGTATTGGGATCATGCGTAGTTTATATATTATTATGGGGAGGACGTAGGATTTCAGAATGTTCTTGCGACCAAACCATGAAAGGGTAGGTAAGTCATACGTTTGTAGCATAGCTTTAATTTGGGCTAATAGTGGGTGGAAGTTGTGTGCATACAGTTCTTCAGTTCTTTTTGTGAGTTTTATTCCTAAGTAGTCTGTCACCGTCTCGGACCAGGCGAAGGGAGATTTCGCTCTCAAGGGGCCACATTTCTTTTCTGGAATTGAGATATTGAGTATTGTGGACTTGGTGAAGTTGATTTTAAAATTTGACAACTTGCCAAAGTCACTTAAGATAGAAACCAGTCTGGGCAGGCTCTTTTCTGGCTTAGTGATAACAAACATAATGTCGTCCGCAAATGCCGCGGCCGACAAGGTATGTGAAGAAAGCTTTAGGCCCTCCATGACCGTGTCCTGTCTTACCCACTGCAACAGGGGTTCTAGTGAGAGAATAAATAGTATGGGGGACAAGGGGCAACCCTGGCGGGTCCCGTTCTTGATCTCAAACGCTGGTGACAGTGCTTCATTTATTTTGAGTCTGGCATGGGGATTTGAGTAAAGGGTGAATATTGCCGAAATAAAAGGTCGTGGGAGGTTAAAGCGCAGCAGGGCTCTCTCCATGAAAGTCCAGTCTACCCTGTCAAAAGCCTTCTCCGCATCAGTGCTTACGAAGGCTACAGGGATTTTGCTGGAGTGAGCGTATTTGATGGCGTGGAGAAGTCTCAGGCAATTACCCTTTCCCTCTCTTCCCCGAACAAACCCTGCCTGTTCCGAATTAATCAATGTGGGGATGAATTCTCCTAGTCTTTTAGCTAATAGCTTGGCCCAAATCTTTCTGTCTAGATTGATAAGTGAAATCGGTCTATAGCTACTACACTGCGTCGGGTCTTTACCTTCCTTCAGAATGAGGGTTATGTGTGCCTCTTGGGCTTGCCTGGGAAGATCCGCTCCTTTAAGAAGTGCGTTTAGCGTATCGGTGAGCTTAGGGACCAGTTGTGATTTGAATGCCTTGTAATAGGTAATTGTTAGACCATCCGGGCCTGGACTTTTGCCCTGTGGGAAGGAGTTAAGTACCTGTTCCACCTCTTTTTCTGTGATTGTGGACATTAGCGAGAGTGCATCCGTTTCGCTCAGCTCCGGCAATTTAAGTGAACTCAGGAAGGCGTCTATTCTGATGATTGCGTCTTTCTGGGGAATTGTGTATTCCTCCTCCTTTAGGTTGTAAAGTTTTGAATAAAAGAGTTGAAACTCCTTTGCTATGTCTACAGTGGCGGAAGCCAGAGAGCCGGATTTCGTTTTTATGGTAAGGATCGCATTCCTTTTCTTGGTCTTTTTTAGGAGATGGGTCATGAGCTTACTACCCCTATTGCCGTGGGCATAGAAGGTCTGTTTTAGGTGCATATGTTTTTTGTTGAACTTTTCTGCTAGATGGCACTTCAGCCGATGTCTAAGGGCCGTTAATTCGTCTAGATTTTTTTTGGACTGCGAGTGTTTTGTAACCTGCTCCAGTTTCGTTATTTGGGTTAACAAGCTGTCTACTTCTTTTTGATGCTGTTTTTTCGTCTTTGCACCCAAAGCTATTAAGAGGCCTCTGACAAAGGCCTTGTGTGCCTCCCATACTATTGGTAGTTCTATGTTTCCCTCCGAGTTGAATTTAAAATACTCTTCTAATAACTCGCTTATTTTAGCTTTCTCCTCTGGGGGGTCTAAGAGGGAGTCGTTTAACCGCCAACGCCATTCGCCGGGGGCGAGCTGCGGCAGATTGATGTCAATGTGAATGGGGGCATGGTCCGAGACGGTGACCGGATCAATACTCGCTTTACTTAGGTGGGTGAGTAGATTTGCAGAGATGAGAAAGTAGTCTAGTCTTTGAAATGAGTGATGTACCTGGGAGAAATGGGAGAAGTCCTTAGTGGAGGGGTGGAGGGAGCGCCATGCATCCAGGATCCCCAGTTCCTTAATGGAGCGTAATAACCGGTTTATTTTTCTCTGTGAGGTCTGGGAGCGCCCCGTCGAGGAGTCCATCAAGGGATTTAGTGCGACGTTCAGGTCCCCCCCCCAATAGGATATGCCCTATTGCGAATTGTTTTAAGATTTCTAACTGTTTGATGAGCCAGGGGACTTGCTCTGAATTCGGAGTATACAGATTAGCGATTGTCACTTTTATGTTATTAATTGAGCCTCTTAAAAAGAGGACTCTTCCCTCCCCGTCTTGAAACTCCGTTTCAAGTTTAAAGGGGATTGACTTGTGGATCGCTATGGTGACCCCCTTGGCTGCTGTAGTAGGGTGTGTGTTGTGATAGTATTGTTGGAACCCCAACCCTGACAATGGGAACTGTCTATTCTTTTTGAAATGTGTTTCTTGAAGTAATAAAATTTTGGTCTTACACTTCTTGAGGAGATGTGCAACACTGTGTCTTTTGCGAGGTGAGTTGAGGCCCCGGGCGTTGAATGACGTGAGGCGGATCGAGGCCATCTTCGTCCCGGAATTATTTGTCGGGAGCCGGACCTGTAAATCTAGGTAAATAAGAGAGAGAGAATGAGACAACGACTTTCTATTCAGTTCAGTGGAGCAGTTGTATGGTAGTGCACCGAGAGTCACCGGATTTCAGCCACTCGTCACTTCCCAGGCAGGAGTGCCTATGACTTAGCGGGGAAAGGGGGGTAGACCTAGGTATTGACACAGGGGGGGGGGGGGGAGAAAGGGTTGCAGGGGGGCGGGTATTAGAAGGATAATGTGTGCGATGCGGTTTTAACATTAGAAAACCCCATTGACATTTGCATTAAAAAAACGCAGCGATATTGAATATAAATGCTAGTGGGTGGGCACTAGAGATGAGCGAGCGTACTCACTGAGGCAAACTACTCGAGCGAGTATTGCCTTATGCGAGTACCTGCCCGCTCGTCTCTAAAGATTCGGGTGCCGGCGGGGGGCGGGGAGTGGCAGAGGAGAGCGGGAAGGAACGGGGTGAAATCTCTCTCTCCCCCGCTACGCCCTGCTCACTCCCGCAACTCACCGCTCTTCCCCGCTGGCACCCGAATCTTTTGAGACGAGCGGGCAGGTACTTGCAAAAGGCAATACTCGCTCGAGTAGTTTGCCTTAGCGAGTATACTCGCTCATCTCTAGTAGGCACCCTAAAAGATAAAGATCTTGGCACTTTTTGAATGACATTGTTTTTCGGTTTCTTACATAGTTATGGATTCATTGTTCCTCATGTAGAATTTGCACAACATTTCGAAGGATTTCCTCCCAATTAGTTTCTTCCTCTTTAACTATTCATGAATGCTAAATATGGAAAATCATTCAATACTGCGGGGGCGTTATAATCTGCCACACCCACTTCACAGCGTTTGTTAGGATATTTATATAAGGATGTGGTCCACACATTATAGTATGTTGTGTTTCCTGTCAGAACAAATAACGCACATAGAAGAATAAAATGACATGAACGGAAGTGTATCTTTTTTAAGTGTGTTTTCCAGTGCCTTAGCTGACTGTCATTTATCCATGTTATCACACATGTTATAAATGAAATATATGCATACTGTTTGAAAACCCGCCCCAGGATGGTGACTGCATACACTCTTTGTTAAAATGAATCTCGCCTCTAGAAGAAGCTGTCGTTTTGCTGTAAAACTCGTCCTGCAGTTTCATCTCAGGCCGCCGGAGTCCTCGCCGCCGGATCCGACCCGCCCGTCTGCAGACGGCCTAAGGCTGCAGGCCTATGAACAATCAGAACCTCGAACTGTTTATAGAGCGTTCCTATGAAGGGCGTATCCATCTTCAGGAACCATTTTACATGGAGATAGGATCTACAGAAAAAGTTGAGCAACTTTGTAAATACTTTGCATTACTGATAAATGTGAGTTACGGCCCGTGTTGTTACTATATTAAAGTCTGCTGGTTGTTACTGGAAACAGTCAACAAGTTTGTTCACATACTGTAAAACAGATGTAATTTCAATCCACTGCAAAATATGCATAGAGCCTTGGTAAGGCCTGATGCACACGGGCGTATAAGCAATGCAGAATCCAGGGCCGGCGTCCACCTCCGGGTTCGGCAGCAAATACTGCCCATAGACATGCTATAGGAAATCGCTTTTCCTTGTCCACTAGCGGAAATCAATTGCGATTTTTGCTCACAGAAAAGTCGTTAGCATGTTCTATTTCAACACGGATTTCATGGAGACGGACACTGCAGGCGGGCCGTGGAATCAGCATTATTGCCTAGCGATGGCGTGGCGTCATCTGTACTGCGTGTATGCCAGCGAGCCTGGCCGGCACATTCACATGACAGATCCGGAAGGGGACACAAGGGTCACCGGCCGGACACCAGATTGGATTCTGCATGCGGAATCTGACCTAGCCGTGTGGATTCTGCCTACTGCTGGTGTCTTTTCATGTAGCAGTGGGGACTTGTGCTATCTATAACTACAGCACTGACAGAAACACACTAAGGTCACTCTCACACATGCTTTTCCTGCGTCCGACAGCAGGTTTTAGCGCACCCTATAATTGTTAGGGGTGATGAGGTGCAGTAAGTGCGGCAAAACAGAGCAGACAGCGCTCGAAAATCACCGTGCTAGAAAGCATGGAGCGCATATCTGCGAAGCCCCATTGAAATTAATAGGACCGTGATACGGCGATTTTGAACGATGCAGTAATGTGTGATACTAGCCTTAGACCTTGTTCACACGGGACGGATACACTGCAGAATGTCCACTGTGGAAGATGATAAACCGTCCTGAAATCCGCAAGGCAAAGCTGCTGTTTGTTGCGGCTTTCGTGGTGTTTTTCTTGGCTAATGATACGTTTTTTGGTGCAGATTTTGGCGTGATTTTGATTTCCGTTCGTTTATGTAATGAAGCTTGTGAAGTCACATAATAGTGTTCCTTTCTCTTCCTGTTTGGGTACTTGCTATTCATGGGTGAAAACTTTACTCACTGTGTCAATAGAGGAACAATGCGGATTTACATGCAATAAAACCCGCAATGCCACCAACCCTCCCGGAAACATTTGGGGATTCGGCTCTTATATTACCTCTTATAAATTCTGCTGAGGAAACGTGCAGAAAAAAAAACACATATATGCTTTTCCACAACATTAAAATCCGCTCCGCTCTCACAGGCTATGCTAGAAAAGACTGATAGATGTGGGTCCCACCTCTGGGACTTATCTCGATACCTATCCTACTGCAATGCATGGGTTTCTTCAGTGTCTGCAATGTAGCTCAGCCTCCGGCAGAGTCTGGTAGGCTGCAGGTCTATGCATAGTTCACTGCATTACAGAAGTAGTGCAGTATATTATGCTAGTGATCGAATAATCACATCTTCAAGTACCCTTGAGGGGCTAAAAAAATTGTGCCAAAAAAGTTCAATAAAATTTAGTTAAAAAAAATTGTCAAAGTGTAAAATACAAGTGCAATGCAAAGTTTCCTCCTGAACTCGCATCCACGGGTATATCACATGTTCCTGAGCGCGACGTTGGTCCAAGTTTCATTAGCCCGATATCGTGCTCGGCCGTGTGAAACTAGCCTAAGGGGTTAATATTGCCCAGTATGTGAATGACAAGATAATTTCTTGCAAAAGTTATTCTATACATATTTTCCAGTGTTTTATTATCATTTTATTTTGCTGAGCATTTTGTGTATGCTACTTTTGTCTTGGCTACATAATTTGGGTTAAATCTGCGCACAGAGAATAGAACCATTGATTTCGAGGGGCTCGTTCTCATAAGTGCTCTATGCTGCTCTAATTTCCTGTGTTTTACGCAGCAAAAGTGCCATTGAAGTCTATAGCAGATAGGAAAATACACAAGAGGAAGGGTAAGACACTGCGCAAAACACAGGACTTAAATACCCACTGGATTCCACGGAAACAGCGTGTCACGCACGTGTGAAAACTGGTCTTGTAGCGCAAAAATTACAGTAATATGCGCTGACATAGTGATGTTATAATTTATACCAGCTTGCGTGCTGAGTGCGGTGCAAAATTGTAAGAAAAACAAAATCACAATTTTTTTCACAAAAATGGTTTGTGTCAAATTGTGTGACTTGTGTGACAGATGGGTGTGTTTTTTTTCCCGTTTTGCGGCCGTGAAAATCCTGGCCACAAAGACACACCAGACTCTCCAACCCTGACGGACGAATGATTTGGGACCGCTGCAAAGTGGCGTAGTAACATCAGCAATTATGTAGAAGAAGGAAATAACTTTGAAAGGCCAATTTTCAATAACCAATCCCTGCACTTATAGCGCTGTGCAACGCACGGGTATATCACCTAGTCCTTAACACACGTAATCATGTACAGGGGAACTCTGTCAAATGACTTGATACGTTATATTATTCTGACTGCTTGCAACGCTTCACTATCCATAACTAGCTAGTATAGAACTCCGTGGGTGTTGTATAAATGACATGCAGTGAGCCCCCTCTAGTGGTAGCTGCAATGACAGAGTTTGGCTATTACAGGAAGCAGTTCTGTGGGACCCTGAGCCCGCTGTCCCCTGACAGGCTCCATACGCTCCGTAGCACTGACACCAAACGTAAAGCTCACACAAAATTAGCATAGTTGTAAGGCAGGTTTTGCCGCAGTGGAAACTTCTGATGCGTTTGAATCCAACGTTTGTCATTCTATAATCTGGCCTTGGGTGACCTTCAGCAAGTCTTGTTTTATACAACCCTTTCCATCATAAGGCGGATCCAGCTTTCTTTCCATTTTTCTGCTTCCATGATGGAACAGGAAACTAGAAGCCGGAATGCGAATGTGCAAGAACCTTAGGATTGGTTCACGCTGGTGCTGTGTCATTCTGGCTCCATTCTAAAAAGCTGAACAATGGTAAAACCAGAAGTGCCGGATCCAGGACAAGCCCAAACGGTGCTGGACGGACACCATTCACTATAGTGCGGTCCTTCAGATTCCGTTATGCCCTCCAGCATTTTCCAGTATGAAACAGAACTAAAAGCAGCTCTATTGCATCCTGAATTTGATGGAAATCTGCTATGGAGTCTGATCCGAAGCTCCGATACAGATGTGAACGAGTCCTTAGATGCAGACAAGTGTAATAATACAGCAGAAACTGAGCCGTACAGACAGTAAAGAATCGGTACTTTTCTTGCTCACTTACTGCATTATTACATACCATAATGCAGCTTAGACAGGGTATGGCCGGGCTCACACAATCGTACGCTCACTGCGTATTACCCATGCAGTTTTTGAGGCTTTAAATGCAGTAATTAAATCCCATTGACTTTAATTGTGCCTCTCACATGAGCTGCGCCTGCAAAAAAAATGGTGACATATTCTGTTTTGGCGCGTATTACGTATGCATGCACACGTGTATGGGAATTGGTGACACACAGCTACAGCGATGGATAAATAAAGGAGTTACGATTTTTTAAAATGGGGGAGGAAAAAAAAAAATGTAAAAAAACTTTGTCACCAAGGTGTTAACATTTACCATACCTACTTTACATTGCAATCATTTTTTTACACGACATCCATTTAATTACCCCATTCTGATAATCCTCAAGAAAGTATACTACATTTACATTGTATCACGAGTGAAGAAAGCATATGTATTACAGAAAACGTAAGTAATTACAGTAGAAGACAATGCGTGTCATTGTATGTAGGACATTGTAGAGAGTATAAAGAAAAATAATAATATAATCACCCTCTATGTTAGACACACTCTGAAAAAATGAGTATCTGGTATGTGAGGGCGTTAATGTGAATATTACACCTCAGACCTGCAGATCCCCTCATTGAATTACATCCAGACATTTTTTTTTTAAATGCCATAATAATAAAAGACCGGCTTATGACCAGCACAGTTGGCAGGTTTCTGTAGAGAACACAGTACCAGTCATTAAACAGTTAATTATAGGTGACTACAAGTGGATGAGGCCTTGGTGATAAACACCTGCAGTCACCATGGCAACTGTGCTGATGTCATCCACAGCTAGGCCTACGTCATAAAGAGCCTACACAAGAAAACTCCATGACGGAAGGGGATACGGCCAGATGCAGCGTGGTGCTTGGTGTGTCTGGAGACCTGGAGCTTCACCATCTGTGAGGGAGCAGGGGACGCCCGCCTAGCCAGCCAGATCAGCCATATTTACCTAGCCAGCCCGATCAGCCATAACTGCGCAGCCAGATCATGTCTATTATCCCTAGCGATCCATGGGGTGACAGATGCTGCAGCCAGATCTCCGTCATATTCAGTATCCGCTGCCCGGAGAGGTCACATTTGGATATCTCCATTAGGCATCACACGGGCCTCTGCTTTGCCCTCGCCTTGTTTACTAATAACTATCATATGTTCTGTTATAGGATGTATTACTGTAAGTATGATGAAATGTATCAATTCTGATAAAATATGCTGTTACATATTGGCATTAACCCCCTAAGCCCGGAGGGAGGGCCGTCCTCCAGCCATGGCTCCCCAGAGGTTTCCTCCACAGGGGGTTTTTCCTCTCCTGAGTGCTGGACGATGACTCTTCGTGAGTCGGAGGTGCGCCATTTTCAGTGTCTTCTTATAGCAATTGGTCTGATCTTACATTTGAGACTCTGAATACAAATATGTAATTTCAAATAAAATGTTGTCAATTTACCACCATATGAAAGTGTCTTGTGTATTTGTTTCACAATCTTTGGTTCGGGGGAGGTTGTTTGGGACTCAAGATCCATCACATATGACACAATGATGAAGCCGGACATCCAGTGGGGGCATTTGTAATCCAGTTTTATCTTCTCTGTGTTAGAACCTTGTTTCGTTTCGCCTATGGGATCTGATCTAGTTTGGTGCCGATCACCAGCAGAGGGATCTGGTTGCTTGCAAACTGCTCCAGGTTATAGTCCCGGTTAGTCACCAGCATGCCCATTGGCTTTAGATCTCGATTCAGGGCTTCTAAGGACCAGTGGTTCAGGTTCTGAGATGTCTACTTGTTTGTGAGATCATGAACGAAAACAATACCGTTAACACCATTGTAGAACACAGCTCTGGTGCTTTTCAAGCTGCTTGCGCTGCCCACTGACTCAGTGTAAAATGTCTTCTCCTCCGGGGTCCCCTCCCGATACTCATGAAGCCGGACATCCACCGAACAGCCAACAGACCACGATGGGTTTCTCAGGACTTGCTCATGACACAGCAAATGGACCAGACGATTTTCCAACACTGTAGCAGTATTTTTTCACATTTAGGGCTTAAACAGATGGACGTGATTTAGACCCGTTATACGGCCACGTAACGGGATGAAACAAAACCATTTATTTCAATGGTTTCGGTACACTAGCGGTATTCTCAGGCTTTAATCGTACACACGATTAAAGGCACTACGTGTGAGAAAGATAGCGCAGGACCCACCTTCACACTTTTTTTTCAAACTCACAAGGAGTAGCGCAGAGTCTGAAAGCTAAAGAAAAAATATATTTTTGCCTCGTTCATGCAAAGCCTCCTTCTTTAGCGGTGAGTGTAGTTGTGCATATGCAGCATGAAGAATTCTGGTGTCCTTCCCTACATTGGGGTGCAGTATAAAATATCCCTGCTCCAATAGGCCCTAACGTTCGGCTTCTTTAATAGCCCCATAAATATTGCAATGCCCCCAAATTGTGTGATTTCTGATGCATCCAAGGGGATCAGCTTGTAGGGTTTTGCAAAATTGGAGTTGTTTTTGTAAATTGGTCTGGGTAACAATGTGGGCAACAAAATCATCCAACAAAAACAAAACTTAAAAGGTCCACCCCCTCTGCACCCTGCTGTATTAAATTGTACCCCTAAGTTTCCAGTAGAATCAGGGATCTGGGGTCTGAAATTTTCTGTGGTAATCCACTGAGCATCAGATAATTTGGGGTACTCTGAAGTGGCATTGGACACCTTCTTGGGGGTACACGGTCAGACTCACTTGATGAAGATGATAATAACAGAAAAGTGGGGTCATCCTCTCTACCATAGCTGAGTCTGACCAAGACGCAATAATTGTGCAAGGCTCTTCCACAATTACTGATTGGCTGCTAACTATGTTAGCAGCCATCACTACAGTTTCACTATGATTGCCAACATGGTGACACTTTTAGCACATGACGTAAGTTTACACCCTGTTGCGATAAGTACCATGCCCCCATGACATTCACTTATGTCATGTGGCATTAAGAAATTAAAGGGGTTTTCTGGGACTACAGTACTGATGACTTATCCTCAGGATAGGTCATCGATAATTGATCAATGGGGGTCTGCCGCTCAAGATTCCCATCAATCAGTTGATTGAAGAGGTTGTGACACTTGGGTGCGTCCCGTGGCCTCTTCTCGGGCCTATGACATGACTTCAATCCATCATATAGCTTGAGAGCAGCTCATTTCCAATTAAGTGCATGGGACTGAGCTGCAATACCAGACACAGCCACTATGCAATGTATAGTGCTGTGCCTGGTATAGACTGAAGTGATGTAATAGGGTGTGGAAGTAGGCACATCCTGGTTGTTAGTCAGTGGGAAACCAGGGTAGCTGGGCAGCTTGGGGATGCATGTGGCACAGAACATTGCGTCACCTATATTTTTCTAGCAGAATCTATATTTGGGTGTCCAGTTCCCTGCAGCGTGTAAGAGGGTGATAGACAGAGTACTGAGTATGGAATTTTTGCAGAGACCGCACACAGGCATTACAGTAAGCAACATTGGCGATGGGCTGGCTGCAGACGTAGTCCTGAATCCAGAGAGGTAAGCATAAATTACCAGGTCTCAGCCTACTTGCTTGTTCAACGCCCTGTGTCTTGCAGTAGTTTCAGTCTAATGGTACTAGTGCATTGTGTCCCCACCAGAAACAATGAGTGGAGACATGGGTTGTCTGACCTGAGTGACAGGAAACACTCATGTAGCACCTCAGCTGTGATCAGCACTCTCTGGGGCGCTACAACGGGCATGCCTCCCAAGGACTCACAGCCTGTGTTCTGCTCCCTCACCGTGAATGTGCCTTTCTGTGTTGCGAGATTGCTCTGCCCTCAGCGGCCTCTGGTCCCTCATTACCGGCGGGGAGCATACACAAGGTCGGGCTCCAGGTGCTACTCTCTGGAGGCGGATCGACAAGCGGCATCAGTGGGGTCAGTGTCCCCCCGCACAAGCTCTCCGTGCACCCGGCGGGGAGCTTGTACAAGGTCAGCCTGTGGATCTCTGCGGCATCAGTGTGGTAAGCAGCCAGCAGGGAGCTTCCTCCCCCTCGATGAGAAAGCGACATGCGGCATCAGTCACGTTATCTGTGCAGCTGCCACTAAAGTTTACTGCCCCCAGTTGTCATTAAGCTCCCCGGCGCTGCATCTGCACATGTGCCGCTTTTCCAGAATCCACTGAAAGGGGGAATGTGGCCACTGTACTGTCCACCAGGGGAACTTAGGGGGGGGGGGGGGCGTGCCCTGGCAATTTCCTGTCACTGAGCCCAGTCAACCCATGTCTCCACCCATAGTTCCAGTGGAGATATTACACTAGTACCCAACCTAGCTCCTTCTAACAGGCTGTTTGGAGCTCTTTAGTACTGTATATTGGACCACATACATTGAATGGCCATTTTCATAGAAAGACCGATCTAGTAGCGTGTTGAGCCTCCTTTGACCTCCAGGACTATGCTAATTTCTCATAGCATCCATCCCTATCCATCAGAGGGCCCAGCGTGGGCAAGAAAACAGTCACAACACCATTACTCCGCCTCTACCAGCCGGACACCTAATAGGAAGGGTTCATCTCTTCATGCTGCTTGTGCCTCATTCTGACCCTCCCATCAGCACAGTGCAACAGTAATCTAGATTCATTTGACCAGGTAATGTTTTTCCACTGCTCAGTGATTCAATTTTCTGCCCCTTTGTCCACTGGAGTCTTGTCTTTCTTTTCCTCCTGGTCAGTAATGGCACTACAACTGGTCATCTGTGGGGGTGTCCGGCCTTGAAGGAAAGCTATGAGATGAAGCAAACATTGCAGCAAGTTTTAACACTCTTTACTTGGCAGACAATTAGTGGTGCAGTCACTTGTAGTTGCAGACACTGTAATTAAGCAGTGTACAGGAACCAACAGTACAGGCACTTCAACTGGCTTGTGGGTTTCAATAGTACAGATACTTCAGGTAACATGCAGGCTTCAATGTTGTAACACAGTTTTATATACTTTATTAATATAACACTTGGCAACACAAGATTGTAGGATTCTGGTAACAGAATCTGGTGCCTGCCTCCATGCCCGCCCATATCACATCTTACGTCCAAGCTAGAGGCGGTACATCATGGTACTAGAGCCTCCATGCCCGCCTGTATCACATCTTACATCCAAGCTAGAGGCGGTACAACAGGGTACTAGAGCCTCCATGCCCGCCCATATCACATCTTACATCCAAGCTAGAGGCGGTACATCATGGTACTAGAGCCTCCATGCCCGTCCGTATTACATCTTGTATCCAAGCTAGAGGCGGTACAACAGGGTACTAGAGCCTCCATGTCTGCCAGTATCACATCTTGTATCCAAGCTAGAGGTGGTACAACAGGGTACTAGAGCCTCCATGCCCGTCCATATTACTTTTTGTATCCAAGCTAGAGGCGGTACAACAGAGTACTAGAGCCTCCATGCCCGCCCATATCACATCTTGTATCCAAGTTAGAGGCAGTACAACAGGGTACTAGAGCCTCCATGCCCATGCATATCACATCTTGTATCCAAGCTAGAGGTGGTACAAGGGTACTAGAGCCTCCATGTCCGCCCATATCACATCTTGTATTCAAGCTAGAAGCAGTACAACAGGGTACTAGAACCTTCATGACCATCCGTATCACATCTTGTAACCAAGGTAGAGGTGGTACAACAGGGTACTAGAGCCTTCATTCAAGGGGTCAGTTTTTTTGCAATAAATTGTACTTTTGCTCTGATATTGTGATCACTTGCTTATATCAACATTACATTCACACATAAAAAGTTTCACAACTCCTAAGTGTAATGGAAACAATAAAGTCTGTACTCCTTTTTGTTCTTTGTTTTGATGTATTTGTTAAAATCTGCCATACTATTAAATTAACCTAATATGAGTCAAAAGATCATCATGAATGTAATGTATGCAACATATAGTACCATGAACAGTATGTATTTTAGCACAGGCATATTTCACATACAGCCAGCAGAGGGCGAAAAAAGTCTTTATTTTCTCTGTTTTGTCTTTCTCCATCCCTCTGTGTTCTGGAGTTTGGACATATCTCACAGATTTAGCTACTGTGAAATACCAGTGAAACCTCCTTGAGATGACCACCTAAAATTACTGTGAGGGCTCAGTCACACGGGCGCATTGGTATCCGTACACCGGCGCCAATGCACCCGTGTGACTCCAGGAAGGAGACGTACGTACCTGAAGACGGCCGTCTCTGCAGCAACGGAGGAAAGAACACATGACCGGCAATGAAGCCGATCACATGTTATTTCCTCCGGCGCTGCAGAGAGATGGCCTTCTTTAGGTATGTCTGTCTCCTTCCTGCAGTCACACGGGCGCATTGGCGCCAGTGTACGGATACCAATGCGCCCGTGTGACTGAGCCCTGAAAATGCTCTTCACAAACTGAAAATCAGTCACAGAAAAATCTTGCCTGGATGGGGGAAGATGGTCCTTTAAAGAGGTTTTACTGCATTAAAGGTGTTGGTCACTCATTTTTTCCTTTTTTTGATAGGTGCGCTAGAAACCTTGTAGCAAGGCATCCACTAATAGCCTCATGTCTTCAGAGCAGATGCCAGTGAGAAGCCCCATCCTCTTGCCTCTGCTGTCCGCAAAGCTTTGCTGTCCTAAATATGGTCATTAAATAACATGGCACATAGCATTGGGCATGTGCCAGTCTCATGTGCCATGCACTGGGTTATTTAGTGGAGCTTACTAATGGATGAGTCTAGCCATGTTTCCTTACATTAGAGGCCATCTTTAAAACAGCTATATAAAATGGCTGGCCAACCGTATTATATAATTATGTGTTTCTGCTAGTCAAAGGAATGCAAACAAAATTGCAACCAAATAGTTAATTTTACAGATAAAATAAGTATAAATCTTGTTATTTGTATAGCGCCAACTTATTCGGCAGCGCTTTCAGGTAATTATTATTTATTACACCCCACCAAGCTGGGTACTCATTTTACCAACCTCAGAAGGATGGAAGGCTGAGTTAACCTTGAGCTGGCTACCCGAATCATGCAGAGATTGAACTTGCAACTTTCAGGTTGTGAGTGAGAGCTTACACTCTGCGCCACACGAGGCTCTGTAAATTCATTCTACATGCCATGGTCTAAATAAATAAAATTGGCCAAGATGTGAAAGTTGTTGTCCAATGGTACCTAGCTCGAGGTTGACTCAGCCTTCCGAGGTCGGTAAAATGAGTAGCCAGCTTGGTGGGGGTAATAAGTTAATTACTTTAAAGCGCTGCGGAATAAGTTGGCGCTATACAAATACCAAGATTTATTTATTTGAACTATCCTATTCTATCCTGAGAATAAGCCATCAGTAGTTTGTAACTGGAAATCCCCTTTAACCCCTTAAGCTTCATGTCCACCGGCGGGTCGGATTCTACCTGTGGGAGCCTGCAGCGGGATCCTACCCTGCCCGCGGCCATGGACCTTTTCTTTCTTGTCCAAATCCTATGCGGGTCTCCTCCATCCCAGACGGATCTTCTTACTTCTGCATAGCAGATGTGTGCTGGCGCACTAGTTATATAGGTTTTTTTTTTTGTCTAGACTACTACCGAATATGTTTTCTGTTTTGTTTTGATATTATTTTAGTATAAATATGGGAAAATGGTTTTTGTAAAACTTTTAATACCTTTTATTTTTTCTAATAATGAATAAAACTTTCTAAACTCATTTTTTTTGACCTTACGATTAT
Source organism: Eleutherodactylus coqui (assembly GCF_035609145.1). Classification (NCBI taxonomy): domain Eukaryota; kingdom Metazoa; phylum Chordata; class Amphibia; order Anura; family Eleutherodactylidae; genus Eleutherodactylus; species Eleutherodactylus coqui. The sequence continues at coordinate 57,981,683 of NC_089848.1, read as the reverse complement.
TTGATGACCCGTACATTTATGACCTGTATCGTTTAAGAGTTAAACAATAAAATTCTTAAAGGGTACCTGCACCTTCACCTTCAGAGTGCTTCTGCTCCGTTGGCCGTTTTCAGCTCCTTCCTGCTGGAAACGGCCGATGGAGCTGAAGCTCTCCAAAGGTGAAGGTGCAGGTACTCGTGAATGTACTTACCTTTAGAATTCCTCCTCATTTTCTCACTACCAGCCTTTGGGTCCCTACTGCATGTGTTGTGTTCATAATTATGACTATATACAGGCTGCTTTTGTGAAGTGGCGGACCCGGTGATGTCACTAAAACAGGCTATGAGTGGCTGGCTGCTTCACATTCTCATACAGGGACAGTGCCGAATTCTAAGGAATACAATCTTATTGGCATTTTAGCAATTTTGGTCTCCTGTTCTTGTACCATCACTGTGCTGGAATAGTACAACTGTTCACAAGAATGATCCACAAACCACGACTTAATATTATGGTGCAGGGAAGGAAGATGTTAAAGAGGTTGTCTACTTTAAAAAATCCATTTTCTTGTACCTTATTAGCTAATTATGAGTTAATAGAGGAGGGTCCTCATCTCTTGACCAGAGTGGAGAGGCATATTCTGTATGGTTTCATTTTCTTGTTACATCTTGGTGTTTGTATGGAACTGTGATATGCTTATGTGCATGATGACTTACAAGGCACATAAAAGACAGACTTCATTGTATACCATGGACTTATACAAACCTTTGCTGATCATAGTACAATGATCCCCATATACCCGCAGATATGGCATAACAGAAGATTTCCTACTGTAGAAACTTTTCGCAGTGAGATTTTCAGCGTCTAGATGTAAGCAAGAATATTTTCATTCACTTTGTAACACGAACTTTTGATGGAAAGATCCCTCTTTTGAAAAGCTGTTCACAGGTTGCTCTACTGCCCCCCAGAACCTCTAACTGTCAGCTCTAATATGCTGTGGAACCTAGTAATCAAGTGTTCCATCTCTCTGCAGCACCCCCACAGGGGAACATAAAAATATAAAGATAGTCCCTATCCCCCGGATAGGGCATAACTCATGATCGGTGTAGGTTGGACCTCGGGGACCTCCACTGATTCTGAGAATGGAGGCCCTGAAGGTCCTCGTTTGAAAGGAGCAAAGCAATAGAAGTGCCGGAGATTGCTGAGTGCTTGTACGCAAATGTGCATCCTCTGCTCCATTCATGCGAGGATCTTCGAGACTCTCATTCTTGAGATCGCTGGGAGTCCCACTGATCATAAAGTTTTCCCCTATCCTGTCACTAGTGAATAACTTTATATCTTGGGATAACCCCTTTAAAGGGAAAGCCCCATAAACTACACTATGAAACTCAAAGGTGAGGGGACAGGGGTCTGTGGAGCTGTATTTTATACTTATAGGGTACCCAGGTCCTGCACTGTTCCCCCGAGAAATCAGTGCATGTACACAGTGTGAATCTTTTCAGAGGGCTGTGTACATGTGTGTGTCATTGAGCTTTATGGGAGAGCACGTTCACGGAGCCTTCTGAACAGTCATGCCATGTGCACGTGCTTATCAGGGGCACAGCACTGGAATGGGGGACCCAATCAATATGAAAAGCAGCTCCCCAGACCCCTCAGCCCCGTTCCTCAACTTTTGAGCCCCTTTATGTAGTTTATGGAGCTCAAAGGTGCTAACAAGTTCAGATTAAAGGAAGTCTGCCACCTACTTTTGGCCCCATAAACTAAGCTTATGGGCTGAAAGTAGGTGACCCGTGAAGTCCAGGAAAGTAAGTTTTATACTTATTTTCCCCGTCGTTCTCCGGATGTCAGCGCTGGAAGCTGCTGCTCAATGCAGTGTAGTGTGCGCATTCTCATTTTAGACTTGGTGGACTACTTAACCATACCGCTCAATGCATTGAGCTGAGGCTTCCAGCCCTAACATTAGGGGAACAATGGGGAAGGTAAGTATAACACTAACATCCTCGGACTCCATGGGTCATGTATTTTCAGCCCTTAGCTTATAGGGCTAAAAGTAGGTGACAGACTCCCTCTAAGCATTGCACACTTCACATTGAAATCAATGGGATTTCTGTGTAATGCATGGATGGACCGGGTCCTACCAGAGTTGGAGACCCTCTCTGTAGTTGCTCTTCAATCTAACAGATGCCAGGAAAAATGGTCTCAGACACACTGTTCTTGCATAGCAGTCCTTGGCTGATTATAACCATCTCTGGCAACTTTAACATGTCAGAAATTTTATGAACTTACTTGGGACCTCATGTAATTTTACTAGCTACATAAATACACCTGTTAAAATAATATGGTAAATTCTCTATGGAAAATGTTTCAAAGTTTTCACTAGATTAACAGGTTTGAGTAATCTAACTTTAATAATCCCCACGTCAAGGTTGGATGTCTAACATATTCCAGTAAAGTGGGTGGCAAGCTTTGCTTTGTTGACAGGCACTCTGTTGCGTCCAACCGGACATGCAATATCCAAAACAAACGAAAAGGCACAACTGTGCAAAGGAAACATAAAGCTACGGGAAATCCTCTCCCTATAAACCCCTAACCCGGGAGGGGGCCCTGCCTACTCGGTAGGCCGATCGTTCCGACAGGTGCGGACCCACACGCGTGCCTGGGCCACTGACAAGTCCCTATCAGGGAGCCCTAGAACCAAAAGAAAGGGAAACCAAAAACCAAACAAAACAGATATAGGAACTTAGCTAGCATGGAGGAGCTTCAACCAGGATGTGTTCCCCAGCAGCTATCCAGCGGCAACTGCAGCATTGACCAGCACTGGGGTCAATGCTAGTGCTGCTTAAATAGGAGCAGAGCTACTCAGCACCAGGTGATGACTGACATCACTCTTGCAGCCACCACACCCCTCAGCTCCCGGAGAGATAGGAATACTGCTAAACCCAGGTCTGGCCTGAAAGCAAGGTGGGAACCTCCGAACGGCTGCAACAGTACCTCCCCTTCTAGGAGGGGCCCCAGGACCCTTAGGACCAGGATGACCAGGGTTTGATCTGTGAAGATTTTTCACTCGATGATCCGCATGAATATCCGCTGCAAGAAGCCATGACCTCTCTTCTGGGCCATAACCGCGCCAATGTACAAGGTACTGCAAGGAATTCCTGACACGCCGGGAGTCCAAAATGCGACTTATTACAAACTGCTCCTCCCCATCCACTAGCCCAGGAGTCGGGGGTGGTGGGTCATTCCCAGAATCAATGACTCTTTTAAGCAGAGATTTGTGGAAAACATTGTTAATCTTCATCACACTGGGAATTTCTAACCAAAAAGCAACCGCGTTAATCTTCTCAATTATTTTAAACGGACCTATAAATCGCGAGCCAAGTTTAGCGGACGGTTGTTTGAGTTTTATATCTCTGGTAGAAAACCAAACCAAGTCTCCAACACAGAATCCCGCCCCCTCTGAGTGATGGCTGTCTGCAACTCGCTTTCTCTGTCGAACTGCTCGCAGTAACTCTCTCTGGACCTCAGCAATAATAGGCCCAGAAGAATCTGGCTGCACCAGTACCGGAGCCGTAGCAACACACTTCTTCAATCTCTGAAATGACTGCATTGCTTCCGCCGACCATTTAGTAGGAAAGCACCCCTTTTTTGTCATATCAGTAAGAGGTTTCACAATCGCCGAAAAATTCCTAATGAATCTACGGAAATAGTTGGCACATCCCAAGAACCTTCGCAGGGCTTTCACATTCTCTGGTAAGACCCAGTCCTGCACTGCTCGGACCCTCTCAGGATCCATCTCAAAACCCTCTTGGGTATAATCTTTGAGCGCCAGTCTCTCAGGGGCAGATATGCGGCTCCTGGGGAATTTGTAGTCAGGGAAAAGTTCAATTGCACAATTCCCCTGTCTGTGCAGTGGTAATTTGTCTGCCCCCTCCGGGGGAAACACATCAGAGAGGTCGGCGATGACTTCCGGCAACTCTTCTGCCTGAATAGAAGCTATATCACCAAAAATGCAACCGGACAGACAACCAGGGCTCCATTTAGCAATGTCCCCCTTCTCCCAGTCTACTACCGGGTTGTGTAAACGTAGCCAAGGCAGCCCCAAGATTACTTGTGAAGGGAGGGATTCTATGACATATAATGTTATAATCTCCATGTGGAACAGCCCAATTTTTAAATGGACGTTAGGCACACAAAACCTTAGACTTCTCTGCGATAGTGGAGCAGCATCAATGGCGGATACCGGAATGGGAGACTTCAAAGCCCTCATCTCTAAGCACAAATGTTTGACCGTCTCCCGATGAATTAAGTTAATACTAGCTCCACAATCCAAAAGGACTCTTATGGGACTCCCTACACTCTCACAAAGGATCTCAGCAGGAAGCACCAGTCTGGAGGGTGATACTCAAGCAATTTGATGGCCTAGAGGGGCCCTCTCACTATTCTCCAGGCCATCCAGTTCTGGCTGGCAGTTATGACGGAGACAACACCGAGCCATACGACCAATGCGGTTACAGGAAAAGCATCGGCCTTTACACTGTACTTTGTTCTCACACCTAACCCTGCCAGCCAGTGACCCCAACTGCATGGGCTCCTCCACATCCGCAGATAAGAAGCCAGAATCTATGGAGAGTTCCTGATGCCTCTCCCTGATCCGTCTCCCAGCTTTGATAGCCAGAGACATAGCCTCATCTAGACTGCGGGGTACTGGATAACCTACCAGTACATTCTTGATCTTATTGGACAGACCACAATGGAACTGGCTCTTTAAAGCAGGGTCATTCCACTGAGTTTCTGCTGCCCAACGTCGAAACTCAGCACAATAATCCTCGACCAAGGAGTCTCCCTGTCGTAGACGTCTGATTTTCCCTTCAGCCACCGATATCTTATCTGGGTCGTCATAGATGAGACCCAATGCAGCAAAAAAGTTATCCACTGAGTTTAAGACCTCAGACGTCGGGGGCAATGAAAAAGCCCATGCCTGTGGCGCCCCCTGCAAACTGGACATGACAATGCCCACCCTCTGGGCGTCGTTCCCTGAAGACACTGGACGCAGTCTAAAATAGAGCTTACAGGCATCCCGAAAAGATCTGAATTTCTGCCTATCACCAGAAAAACGATCAGGTAGCTCAATCTTGGGTTCCTTGCAGGGAACCTGCAGTGCAAGTTGTCACTGTTTTACTTCTGCGAGCTCTGCAGCCAGCGATCCAAGCTGGTATGACAAAACCTCAGGGGGATTCACACTATACACACAGAATCTCCCTGAGTAGGTACGGGCTGGTCAATCTGTTGCGTCCAACCGGACATGCAATAATCCAAAACAAATGAAAAGGCACAACTGTGCAAAGGAAACATAAAACTATGGGATATCCTCTCCCTATAAACCCCTAACCCGGGAGGGGGCCCTGCCTGCTCGGCGGGCCGATCGCTCCGATAGGTGCAGACCCACACACGTGCCTGGGCCACTGACAAGTCCCTATCAAAGGCCCTTGAACCAAAAGAAAGGGAAACAGAAAACCAAACAAAACAGATATAGGAACTTAGCTAGCACGTCATATTCGACTCTGATCTCTCTTTTACGCCCTACATCCAATCTCTGGCCCGAACATGTCAGCTGCAACTCAAGAACATCGCAAGAATCCGCTCTTTCCGCACTGTGGACTCGCTAAAAACGCTTACTGTTGCCCTCATCCACTCACGGCTCGATTATTGCAACTTGTTGCTGATCGGCCTTCCCTGCACTAGACTCTACCCCCTCCAATCCATCCTGAATGCGGCAGCCAGGCTCATCTTCCTGTCCAGTCGCTACTTGGACGCCTCTGCCCTGTGCCAGTCACTGCACTGGCTGCCCGTTAAATACAGAATTCAATTTAAGCTCGCTAGCTTCATCCACAAAGCCCTCCACAGTGCAGCGCCCCCCTATATTGCCTCCCCCATCTCAATCCATCACCCAGCCCGGGCTCTCCGCTCTGCTAACAAAACCAGACTGCGCGCCCCTTTAATTCGAACTTCTCATTCCCGCCTCCAAGACTTCTCCAGAGCAGCACCGGTCCTTTGGAACGCACTACCAAAGGCTACCCGGGCAATCCAGGACTCGCAGAACTTCAGGCGTGCTCTAAAAACGCACCTCTTCAGGGAGGCATACCGCATTCCCTAAACAAACCCCTCTGTACTCCGCCTGATAACATGCTCCCTGACCTATTGACTGCAATCTCTGATAGCCATCATAAACCGCTCCTGCAGTCATACTGTTTCTGCCATCGCACGGCTAAATGTCTGACCATTGTCTGTGTATAGCATCCCTCACTCTCCACCTCGCCATACCATGCACACCGCCAGCCCCTTTACCTTCTGTATCCCCCCATTACTTGTAGTATGTAAGCTCGTTGGAGCAGGACCCTCACCCATACTGTTTCCCTCAACTGATTACTATGTAACCGTGGCTCTGTAATTTTTGTACTTTTGTCTTTCTGTATTCCCCCTGTCTATGTAAGCGCTGCAGAATATGTTGGCGCTATACAAATAAAGTTTATTATTATTATAATGCTGCTCAAATGGTATGGTCGGGCTCACACGACTATATGCTCACTGCGTATTACCCATGCAGTTTTTGTGGCTGTAATATGCAGTAGTTAAATCTCATTGACTTTAATTGTGCCACTCACATGAGCTGCGCCTGCAAAAAAAAATGGTGGCATATTCTGTCTTGGCGCGTACTATGTGTGCATACACACGTGTATGGGGATTGGTCACACAGAGCTACAGCGATGGATAAATAAAGGAGTTACGATTTTTTAAAATGGGGGAGGAAAAAACGAAAATGGAAAAAAACAAAAAAGCTTTGTCAGTAAGGGGTTAACATTTACCATACCTACTTTTCATTGCAATCATATTTTTTTTTACACCAAATCAATTTAATTACCCCATTTTGATAATCCTCAAGAAAGTATACTACATTTACATTGTATCAGATGAGTGAAGAAAGCATATGTATTACAGAAAACGTAAGTAATTACAGTAGAAGACAATGCGTGTCATTGTATGTAGGACATTGTAGATGGCATGAAGAAAAATAATAATATAATCACCCTCTATGTTAGACACACTCTGAAAAAATTAGTATCTGGTATGTGAGGGCGTTAATGTGAATATTACACCTCAGACCTGCAGATCCCCTCATTATCTTACATTCAGCCATTTTTTTTAAATGCCATAATAATAAGGGGCCGGCTTAGTGACCAGCACAGTTGACAGGCTTCTGTAGAGAAGCACAGTACCAGTCATTAAACAGTTAATTATGGGGGACTACAAGTGGATGAGGCCTTGGTGATAAACAGCTGCAGTCACCATGGCAACTGTGCTGATGTCATCCACAGCTAGGCCTACGTCATAAAGGGCCTACACAAGAAAACTCCATGACGGAAGGGGATACGGCCAGATGCAGCGTGGTGCTTGGTGTGTCTGGAGACCTGGAGCTTCACCATCTGTGAGGGAGGAGGGGACGCCCGCCTAGCCAGCCAGATCAGCCATATTTACCTAGCCAGCCCGATCAGCCATAACTGCGCAGCCAGCCAGATCATATCTATTATCCCTAGCGATCCATGGGGTGACAGATGCTGCAGCCAGATCTCCGTCATATCCAGTATCCGCTGCCCGGAGAGGTCACATTTGGATATCTCCATTAGGCATCACACGGGCCTCTGCTTTGCCCTCGCCTTGTTTACTAATAACTATCATATGTTCTGTTATAGGATGTATTACTGTAAGTATGATGAAATGTATCAATTCTGATAAATATGCTGTTACATATTGGCATTAACCCCCTAAGCCCGGAGGGAGGGCCGTCCTCCAGCCATGGCTCCCCAGAAGTTTCCTCCACAGGGGGTTTTTCCTCTCCTGAGTGCTGGACGATGACTCTTCGTGAGTCGGAGGTGCGCCATTTTCAGTGTCTTCTTATAGCAATTGGTCTGATCTTATATTTGAGACTCTGAATAAAAATATGTTATTTCAAATAAAATGTTGTCAATTTACCACCACATGAAAGTGTCTTTGTATTTGTTTCACAATCTTTGGTTCGGGGGAGGTTGTTTGGGACTCAAGATCCATCACATATGACACAATGATGAAGCCGGACATCCAGTGGGGGCATTTGTAATCCAGATTTCTCTCCTCTGTGTTAGAACCTCGTTCCATTTCGCCTCTGGGATCTGATCTAGTTTGGTGCCGATCACCAGCAGAGGGATCTGGTTGCTTGCAAACTGCTCCCGGTCATAGTCCCCTTGGTCACCAGCACGACCATTGGCTGTAGATCTTGATTCAGGGCTTCTAAGGACCAGCGGTTCAGGTTCTGAGATCTCTTCTTGTTTGTGAGATTATGAACGAGAACAATACTGTTAACACCATTGTAGAACACGGCTCTGGTGCTTTTCAAGCTGCTTGTGTTTTCTCCTCCGGGGTCCCCTCCCAATACTCATGAAGCCGGACATCCACCGAACAGCCAACAGTCCGATGGTTTTCTCAGGACTTGCTTATGACACAGCAAATGGACCAAAGACGATTTTCCAACACCGGAGTCACCTAGCACCAGCTACTGCAATCATTTTTAAGTGTTATTGTATTAGTATAAGACTCCACAAAGTATAGAAGTTTAGCAGTACTTTTTCACATTTAGGGTTTAAACAGATGGGCGTGATTTAGACCCGTTATACGGCCACGTAACGGGATGAAACAAAACCAGTTATTTCAATGATTTCTGTACACTAGCGGTATTCTCGGGCTTTAATGCTACACCCGAGTAAAGATACTACATGCGAGAAAGATACTGCAGGACCCAGCTTCCCACTTTTTTTTTCAAACTCACATGGAATAGCGCTGAGTTTGAAAGCTATTAAAAAAATATTTTTTCCTCGTTTATGCACAGCTACGGTCTGTAGCACCTAGTGTAGTTGTGCATATGCAACGTGAAGAATTCTGGTGTCCTTCCCTTCATTAGGGTGTAGTATAATATATCCCTGCTCCAATAGGCCCTAATGTGCGGCTTCTTTTATAGCACCATAAATAATACAATGACCCCAAATTGTGTGATTTCTGATGCATCCAAGGGGATCAGCTTGCAGGGTTTTGCAAAACTGGAGTTGGGTTTTTCTTGGATAAAAGTCTGGGCATGTAAATTGGTCTGGGTAGCAATGTGGGCAACAAAATCATCCAACAAAAACAAAACTTAAAAAGTCCACCCCCTCTGAGCCCTGCTGTATTAAATTGTATCCCTAAGTTCCCAGGAGAGTCAGGGATCTGGGGTCTGAAATTTTCTGTGGTAATACACTAAGCATCAGATGAATTGGGGTCCTCTGAAGTGGCATTGGACACCTTCTTGGGGGGTACACATTCAGACTCACTTGATGAAGAGGATAATGCCAGAATGTGGGGTCATCCTCACTACCGTAGCTGAGTCTGACTAAGACGCAATAATTGTGTAAGCCTCTTCCACAATTACTGATTGGCTGCTTGAATGCAGAGGTTGTGACACTTGGATGAGTCCTGTGGCCTCTTCGCGGGCCTATGACATCACTTCAATCGGTCACACAGCCTGAGAGCAACTCAGTCCCAATTAAGTGCATGGGACTGAGCTGCAATACCAGACACAGCCACTATGCAATGTACAGTGCTGTGCCTGGTATAGACTGAAGTAATGTAATAGGGTATGGAAGTAGGCACAGCCTGGTTGTTATAGTCAGTGTTGGTAGCTGGGCAGCTTGGGGATGCATGTGGCACAGAACATTGCGTCACCTATATTTTTCCAGCAGAATCTATATTTGGGTGTCCAGTTCCCTGCAGTGTGTAAGAGGGTGATAGACAGAGTACTGAGTATGAAATTTTTGCAGAGACAGCACACAGGCATTACAGTAAGCAACATTGGCGATGGGCTGGCTGCAGATGTAGTCCTGAATCCAGAGAGGTAAGCAGAAATTACCAGGTCTCAGCCTACTTGCTTGTTCAACGCCCTGTGTCTTGCAGTAGTTTCAGTCTAATGGTACTAGTGTATTGTGTCCCCACCAGAAACAATGAGTGGAGACATGGGTTGTCTGACCTGAGTGACAGGAAACACTCATGTAGCACCTCAGCTGTGATCAGCACTCTCTGGGGCGCTACAACGGGCATGCCTCCCAAGGACTCACAGCCTGTGTTCTGCTCCCTCACCTTGAATGTGCCTTTCTGTGTTGTCAGATTGCTCTGCCCTCAGCGACCTCTGGTCCCTCATCACCGGCGGGGAGCATACACAAGGTCGGGCTCCAGGTGCTACTCCCTGGAGGCGGATCGACAAGCGGCATCAGTGGGGTCAGTGTCCCCCCGCACAAGCTCTCCTTGCACCCGGCGGGGAGCTCGTACAAGGTCAGCCTGTGGATCTCTGCGGCATCAGTGTGGTAAGCAGCCAGCAGGGAGCTTCCTCCCCCTCGATGAGAAAGCGACATGCGGCATCAGTCACGTTATGTGTGCAGCTGCCACTAAAGTTTATTGCCCCCAGTTGTCATTAAGCTCCCCGGCGCTGCATCTGCGCATGTGCCGCTTTTTCAGAATCCACTGAAGGGGGGAATGTGGCCACTGTACTGTCCACCACGGGAACTTAGGGGGGGCGTGCCCTAGCAGTCAGTGGGAAACCAAGATAGCACGGCAACTTGGGAAAGCATGTGGCACAGAACATTGCGTTACCTATATTTTTGTAGCAGAGTCTATATTTGGGTGTCCAGTTCCTCCCAGTTTGTAAGTGGGTGATAGACAGAGTACTGAGTATGGCATTCTTGCAGAGACAGCACACAGGCATTACTGTAAGCAACATTGGCGATGGGCTGGCTGCAGACATAGTCCTAAGTCCAGAGAGGTAAGCAGAAATTACCAGGTCTCAGCCTACTTGCTTGTTCAACGCCCTGTGTCTTGCTGGAGTTTTAATCTAGCAGTACTCTTGCATTATGTTGCCACTGGAAACAATGGGTGGAGACATGGGTTGTCAAACCTGAGTGACAGGGAACGCCCATGAAGCACCTCAGCTGTGATCAGCTTATTTATAACAACATAACATTCACACATAAAAAGTTTCACAACTCCTAAGTGTAAAGGAAATGATAAAGTCTGTTCTCCTTTTTGTTCTTTATTTTGATGTACTTGTTACAATCAATCTGCCATAGTATTCAATTAACCTAATATGAGTCAAAAGATCATCATGATTGTAATGTATGCAACATATACCGTTTCCCTGAAAATAAGACATACCCTGAAAATAAGACATAGCATGAATTTCCAGAATTTTTGAGGAAGCAAAATGATTTTTCAGGCTTTTTGAGGATGCTTGAAATATAAGCCCTACTCCAAAATTAAGCCCTGCTAACAGTTAATTTAAAAAGTCAATTAAAATAGTGTCCAGGCAGCTATACATGTAAAAAAGTTAAACCTTTTTGAACAAAAATTAATATAAGAAACTGTCTTATTTTCGGGGAAACACAGTAGTACCATGAACAGTATGTATTTTAGCACAAGCATATTTCACATACAGCCAGCAGAGGGCGAAAAAAGTCTTTATTTTCTCTGTTTTGTCTTTCTCCATTCCTCTGTGTTCTGGAGTTTGGACATATCTCCCAGTTTTAGCTAGTGTGAAATACCAGTGAAACCTCTTTGAGATGACCACCCAAAATTTCTGTGAAAATGCTCTTCACAAACTGAAAATCAGTTACAGAAAAATCTTGTCTGGATGGGGGAAGATGGTCCTTTAACCCCTTAATGACATGGCCTATTTTGGCGCTGAGGACCAAACGATTTTTGGTATTTTTCCATCTCCATATTTCAACAGCCATAACTTTTTAATTTTTCCGTCGACGCGGCCGTATAACTCTAGTTTTTATTGATACCATTTTTGGTTACATAGACTACATTGTAAAACTTTTATTACTTTTATTATGATTGTAGGGAGAGAAAACGCATCAATTCTGCCATAGATTTTCAGGTTTTTTTTTTTAGAGTTAATTATGCAGCATAAATGACACACTACATTTTTTTTCTGCGGGTCGGTACGGCTACAACGATACCAAAATTGTTATATTTTTTTTTTAAGGTTTTTCCACTTTTCCACAATAAAACCCCTTTTTTTGGAAATTATTATTTTTTTCTAAACTCACTGCATTCAAAGTCCTGTAACTTTTTTATTTTTCCATGGACAATGCTCTGTGAGGGCTTATTATTTATTCTACCTGCGGGAGCCTGCAGCGGGATCCTACCCTGCCCGCGGCCATGGACTTTTTCTTACTTGTCCAGATCCTATGCAGGTCTTCTCCATCCCAGACGGATCTTCTTCCTTCTGCATAGCAGAAGTGTGCTGGCGCACTAGTTAAATAGTTTTGGTTTTTTTTTTTGCTATACTACTACTGAATATGTTTTTTGTTTTGATATTATTTTAGTATAAATATGGGAAAATGTTTTTTGTAAAACTTTTAATACTTTTTATTTTTTCTAATAATAAAACTTTAAACTCATTTTTATTTGACCTTACTATTATTTGATGACCCGTACATTTATGACCTGTATCATTTAAGAGTTAAACAATAAAATTCTTAAAGGGTACCTGCACCTTCACCTTCAGAGTGTTTCTGCTCCGTTGGCCGTTTTCAGCTCCTTCCTGCTGGAAATGGCCGATGGAGCTGAAGCTCTCCAAAGGTGAAGGTGCAGGTACTCTTGAATATACTTACCTTTAGAATTCCTCCTTGTTCCCTCACCACCGGCGTTTGGGTCCCTACTGCATGTGTTGTGTTCATAATTATGACTATATACAGGCTGCTTTTGTGAAGTGGCGGACCCGGTGATGTCACTAAAACAGGCTATGAGTGGCTGGCTGCTTCACATTCTCATACAGGGACAGTGCCGAATTCTAAGGAATACAATCTTATTGGCATTTTAGCAATTTTGGTCTCCTGTTCTTGTACCATTACTGTGCTGGAATAGTACAACTGTTCACGAGAATGATCCGCAAACCACGACTTAATATTATGGTGCAGGGAAGGAAGATGTTAAAGAGGTTGTCTACTTTAAAAAAACAAAACATTTTTTTGTACCTTTTTAGCTAATTATGAGTTAATAGAGGAGGGTCCTCATCTCTTGACCAGAGTGGAGAGGCATTTTCTCTATGCTGCCGTTTTCTAGTTACATCTTGGCGTTCGTATGGAACTGTGATATGCTTATGTGCATGATGACTTACAAGGCACATAAAAGACAGACCTCACTGTATACCATGGACTTATACAAACCTTTGCTGATCATAGTACAATGATCCCAATATACCCCGAGATATGGCATAATAAAAGATTTCCTACTGTAGAAACTTTCCGCAGTGAGAAGTATTAGGCCTCATGTCCACGGGGAAATTAAGAATTAAAATCCGGAGCGTTTTTCCTGCACGCGGATCCGCGCCCCATAGGGATGCATTAGACACCCGCAGGTAGTTAAATACCCGCAGATGTCATTTTGCCCTGCAGGCGCGGGTCCCGCGTGCAGGAAAAAATCCGGACCATGCTCCATTTTAGTGCAGGTCTCCCGCGGTGACGGCTCCTGCAGGCTTCTATTGAAGCCTATGGAAGTTGTCCGGATCCCCGGGAGACCCGCACCTGAATTAAACTCACCTGCTTCGGACGGTACGGGTCTTCCTTTCTTCGCGGCCGGATCTTCCTTCTTCGCGGCCGGATCTTCTTTCCTCGGCCCGGCGGATATGCGTGGCGCATGCGCGTGGCATGCAGCCGGCGTGCCGGGCACATCCACCGGGCTGTAAAAAGACGATCCGGCCCCAAAGAAGGGAAGACCTGCACCGTCCGCAGCAGGTGTGTTTATTCTTATTTTAATGCCTCATGTCCGCTGGGCAGGAGGGACCCGCTACTGTTTCTCCATGGAGAATCCGTAGCGGGCCTGATTTTCCCCGTGGACATGAGGCCTTAGCTTTCCATATTTTCAGTGTCTAGATCACGTGTCAAACACAAGGCCCGTGGGCCCGCCTTGCGTTATGTGGCCCGCGGCGTGCTGACGCTGCTGACCACAGCAGCAATTGCCAGCTGGGATGCCGCAGCTCCCCGCTGGTAATCACGCCGACAGCGCTGATCCCGGCGCACACTGACGTCAGTGTGCAGCCAGGATCCTCCTCCCTGAGTCCTCTGCTCTTCAATTCCACAGGAGAGGACTCGGGAGGAAGCGTTCCGGGCTACACACTGACGTCAGTGTGCATCCGGGAATAAGCGTGAGAAGAGGAGGAGCGGCGCTGACAGCAGGGAGGAGGTGTATATGGGTTGGGGGGGGGGGGGCGCTTATTGTTACTGAAAGGGCTTATTACTGGGGGGGTATTATTGTTCCTGAGGGGGTTTATTACTGGGGGGGGGTCATTACTGGGGGAGGCATATTATTGTTACTGAGGGGGCTTACTACTGGGGGGGTCATTACTGGGGGGGCTTATTATTGCTACTGAGGGGGCTTATTACTGGGGGGGTCATTACTGAGGGGGGCTTATTATTGTTACTTGGGGGCTTATTATTGTTACTGGGGGGCTTATTATTGTTACTGAGGGGGCCTATTACTGGGGGGTTCATTACTGGGGGGGTCATTACTGAGGGGGGTCTTATTACTGTTACTGGGGGGGCTTATTGTTACTGGGGGGGGCTTCTTATTGTTGCTGAAGGGGGGCTTATTACTATTACTGAGGGGAGCTTATTATTACTGAGGGGGTGGTCATTATTACTGAGAGGGGCTTATTACTTGGAATCAGCGTGAGAAGAGGAGGAGCGGCACTGACAGCAGGGAGGAGGTAAGTATATGGGTTGGGGGGGCGCTTATTATTGTTACTGAAAGGGCTTATTACTGGAGGAGTGGTCATTACTGGGGGGGTATTATTGTTACTGAGGGGGCTTATTACTGGGAGGGTCATTACTGGGGGGGGGGGCTTATATATTGTTACTGGGGGGGCTTATTACTGGGGTTGTCATTACTGAGGGGGGCTTATTACTGGGAGGGGGGCTTATTATTTTTACTGGGGGGGCTTATTATTGTTACTGGGGGGGTTCTTATTGTTGCTGGGGGGGCTTCTTATTGTTTCTGAGGGGGGCTTCTTGTTGCTGAGGGGGCTTCTTATTGCTGAGGGGTGGGCTTATTACTATTACTGAGGGGAGCTTATTATTACTGAGGGGGGGGTCCTTATGTCTGAGGGGGGCTTATTACTGGAGGGGGCTTATTACTGAGGGGGGCTTAATGTTGCTATGGGTGTATTACTACTGAGGGGGTAAATATTACTAATTGGGCCACTGTGGGGTCATTATTTTTACTAAGGCCACTGTCAGGGTCATTATTAGGGCTCATTCACACGAGTGTAATTGTATTTCGGTCGCGCAAATCGAAAATCGCTTAGGCCTGTATATTTGCATTTCCAAAAATGAACGCACGTGGGACCATTGAAATGGTGCGCAAATATGCAGTGAATACATAGGTTTCCTGCGCATCCACAACGTATTTGCGTGGCCCACGCACACGGGCGGAAATTAGAAAACGCAATCCTAGGCAGATGGCCGTGATTTGTCCACACGAAATCTCGCACAGAAAACAAACCGCGCCATGCTCTATTTGCGACCCCCGCACAGAAATGTCACTCCCCGGCCGCTGGCTCCGCTCTGCGCATCGCCTGTTGCCCGGCAGCTAGCACATCACAGAGCTAGAGCCGCGGGAGTAGGTAAGTACCGCGCTGGTTCGTGCAGGGGCGCGGATCAGGTCCCACTGAGAGAATTCTCGCAGCGGGATCCGACCCGGCCGTCTGCAGGCGGCCTTACAATCGGCCCTTTGAAGGTCACCATAAGCCTGATGCGGCCCTCGGTGAAAATGAGTTTGACACCCCTGGTCTAGATGTAAGCAAGAATATTTTCATTCACTTTGTAACACGAACTTGTAATGGAAAGATCCCTCTATTGAAAAGCTGTTGACAGGTTGTTCTACTGCCCTCCAGGACCTCTAATTTGCAGCTCTAATATACTGTGTTCCATCTCTCTGCTTCACTACCACAGGGGAACATAGAAGAACATAGAACAAAGAAGTTACCCCAAGATATAAAGATAGCCCCTCTCCACCGGATAGGGCATAACTTATGATCGATGTAGGTCCGACCTCTGGGACCTCCACTGATTCTGAGAATGGAGGCCCTGAAGGGCCTCGTCTGCAATGAGCAAAGCAATAGAAGTGCCGGAGATTGCTGAGTGCTTGTACGCAAATGCGCATCCTCTGCTCCATTCATGCGAGGATCTTCGAGACTGTCATTCTTGAGATCGCTGGGAGTCCCAGTGATCATAAAGTTTTCCCCTATCCTGTCACTAGTGAATAACTTTATATCTTGGGATAACCCCTTTAAAGGGAAAGCCCCCATAAACTACACTATGAAACTCAAAGGTGAGGGGACAGCGGTCTGTGGAGCTGTATTTTATACTTATAGGGTCCCCCGGTCCAGGACTGTTCCGCCGAGAAATCAGTGCATGTACACAGTATGAATCTTTTCAGAAGGCTGTGTGCATGTGTGTGTCATTGAGCTGTATATGAGAGCACGTTCACGTAGCCTTCTGAATAGTCATGCCATGTGCACATGCTTATCAGGGGCACAGCACTGGAATGGGGGACCCAATCAATATGAAAAGCAGCTCCCCAGACACCTCAGCCTGGTGCTGTGTCATCCAGAAGCTGAGCAATGGTAAAACCAGAAGTGCCGGATCCAGGACAAGCCCAAACGGTGCTGGACGGACAGTATGCACTATAGTGCGGTCCTTCAGATTCCGTTATGCCCTCCAGCATTTTCCAGTATGAAACAGAACTAAAAGCAGCTCTATTGCATCCTGAATTTGATGGAAATCTGCTATGGAGTCTGATCCGAAACTCCGATGCCGATGTGAACGAGTCCTTAGATGCAGACAAGTGTAATAATACAGCAGAAACTGAGCCGTACAGACAGTAAAGAATCGGTACTTTTCTTGCTCACTTACTGCATTAATACATACCATAATGCAGCTTAGAAAGGGTATGGCTGGGCTCACACGACCGTACGCTCACTGCTTATCACCCATGCAGTTTTTGAGGCTTTAAATGCAGTAGTTAAATCTAGAGATGAGCGAACGTACTCGTCCGAGCTTGATACTCGTTCGAGTATTAGCGTGTTCGGGATGCTCGTTACTCGTAACGAGCACCACGCGGTGTTCGGGTTACTTTCACTTTCATCTCTGAGACGTTAGCGCGCTTTTCTGGCCAATTGAAAGACAGGGAAGACATTACAACTTCCCCCTGTGACGTTCAAGCCCTATACCACCCCCCTGCAGTGAGTGGCTGGCGAGATCAGGTGTCACCCGAGTATAAAAATCGGCCCCTCCCGTGGCTCGCCTCAGATGCGTTGTGAGATAGCTGAGGGACAGTGGTATCGTGTTGGAGCTGCTGTAGGGAGAGTGTTAGGAGTTATTGTAGGCTTCAAGAACCCCAACGGTCCTTCTTACGGCCACATCTAACAGTGTGCAGTACTGTGGAGGCTGCTTTTAGCAGTGTTGCACATTTTTTTTTTTTTGGTATATCGGCCATGCAGAGCATTGCGCCCTGCAGTAATAGTCCAGGGACAGAATTGTGTAGGCAGGGCCAGAAGACATATATTATAGATTGAATATACGCAGTGGTCCTTTTGAAAAAAATATTGGAAAAAAATCTATTTGGCCTGCCTGTCACTGTGCTCAGTGTTCTGGGTCCGTGTCTGCTGGGGGTAGTAGTTCTCCAAATAAATACGCAGCCAGCTAAGTGTTACAGCAGGCTTGCGCCAAATTATTTCCTGGCTCTGAAATCACCGGTCTGTTGCAGTTAATAACAGTGCAACACTGCAGTTCCGTGACACAGTCCAGGGACAGAATTGTGTAGGCAGGGCCAGAAGACATATATTATAGATTGAATATACGCAGTGGTCCTTTTGAAAAAAATATTGAAAAAAAATCTATTTGGCCTGCCTGTCAGTGTGCTCAGTGTTCTGGGTCCGTGTCTGCTGGGGGTAGTAGTTCTCCAAATAAATACGCAGCCAGCTAAGTGTTACAGCAGGCTTGCGCCAAATTATTTCCTGGCTCTGAAATCACCGGTCTGTTGCAGTTAATAACAGTGCAACACTGCAGTTCCGTGACACACACATCAGGGACAGAAGACATATATTATAGATTGAATATACGCAGTGGTGCTTTTCCAAAAAATATTGGGCAAAAAATCTATTTGGCCTGCCTGTCACTCTGCTCAGTGTTCTGGGTCCGTGTGTGCTGGGGGTAGTAGTTCTCCAAATAAATACGCAGCCAGCTAAGTGTTACAGCAGGCGTGCGCCAAATTATTTCCTGGCGTTCCGTAAGCGAAGTCAGCCTCCAACCACAGGCCAATAAGCGGCACATTTAATTACAGCGTTCTGTTTCTGCACTACTGCTAATACACCATGCTGAGGGGTAGGGGTAGGCCTATAGGACGTGGACGCGGGCAAGGATGCGGAGGCCCAAGTCAGGGTGTGGGCACAGGCCGAGCCAGTGCGGTGGCCAGGGGTAGAGGCAGGGCCAGACCGAATAATCCACCAACTGGTTCCCAAAGCGCCCCCTCGCGCCATGCCACCCTGCAGAGGTCAAGGTGCTCTACGGTGTGGCAGTTTTTCACAGAGACACCTGACGACCGACGAACAGTGGTGTGCAACCTTTGTCGCGCCAAGATCAGCTGGGGAGGCACCACCACCAGCATGCGCAGGCATATGATGGCCAAGCACCCCACAAGGTGGGACTATGCCCGTTCACCGCCTCCGGTTTGCACCACTGCCTCTCCCCCTGTGCCCCAACCTGCCACTGAGATCCAACCCCCCTCTGAGGACACAGGCAGTACCGTCTCCTGGCCTGCACCCACACCCTCACCTCCGCTGTCCTCGGCCACATCCAGAAATGTCTCTCAGCGTAGCGTCCAGACGTCGCTAGCGCCACAGTTTGAGCGCAAGCGCAAGTATGCCGCCACGCACCCGCACGCTCAAGCGTTAAACATGCACGTTGCAAAATTGATCAGCCTAGAGATGCTGCCGTATAGGCTTGTGGAAACGGAGGCTTTCAAAAGCATGATGGCGGCGGCGGCCCCACGCTACTCGGTTCCCAGTCGCCACTACTTTTCCCGATGTGCCGTCCCAGGCCTGCACGACCACGTCTCCCGCAACATTGTACGCGCCCTCACCAACGCGGTTACTGCCAAGGTCCACTTAACAACAGACACGTGGACAAGCACAGGCGGGCAGGGCCACTATATCTCCCTGACGGCACATTGGGTGAATTTAGTGGAGGCTGGGACAGAGTCAGAGCCTGGGACCGCTCACGTCCTACCCACCCCCCGAATTGCGTGCCCCAGCTCGGTGGTGGTATCTGCGGGGGTGTATGCTTCCTCCACTAAACCACCCTCCTCCTCCTCCTCCTACGCAACCTCTGTCTCGCAATCAAGATGTGTCAGCAGCAGCATGTTGCCAGCGGTCGGTGTCACGCGGCGTGGCAGCACAGCGGTGGGCAAGCGTCAGCAGGCCGTGCTGAAACTACTCAGCTTAGGAGAGAAGAGCCGCACGGCCCACGAACTGCTGCAGGGTCTGACAGAGCAGACCGACCGCTGGCTTGCGCCGCTGAGCCTCCAACCGGGCATGGTCGTGTGTGACAACGGCCGTAACCTAGTGGCGGCTCTGCAGCTCGGCAGCCTCACGCACGTGCCATGCCTGGCCCATGTCTTTAATTTGGTGGTTCAGCGCTTTCTGAAAAGCTACCCCCACTTGTCATACCTGCTCGGAAAGGTGCGCCAGCTCTGCGCACATTTCCGCAAATCCCACACGCACGCTGCCACCCTGCGGGCACTGCAACATCAGTTTAATCTGCCAGTGCACCGACTGCTGTGCGACGTGCCCACACAGTGGAACTCTACGCTCCACATGTTGGCCAGACTCTATGAGCAGCGTAGAGCTATAGTGGAATACCAACTCCAACTTGCGCGGCGCAGTGGGAGTCAGCCTCCTCAATTATTTACAGAAGAGTGGGCCTGGTTGGCAGCCATCTGCCAGGTCCTTGGAAAATTTGAGGTGTCTACCCAGATGGTGAGCGGCGATGCTGCAATCATTAGCGTCACCATTCCTCTGCTATGCCTCTTAAGAAGTTCCCTGCAAAGCATAAAGGCAGACGCTTTGGAATCAGAAACAGAGGCGGGGGAAGACAGTATGTCGCTGGATAGTCAGAGCAACCTCATGTCTATATCTCCGCGCGTTGAGGAGGAGGGGGAGGAGCATGAGGAGGAGGGGGAAGAGACAGCTTGGCCCACTGCTGAGGGGACAGATGCTGCTTGCCTGTCATCCTTTCAGCGTGTATGGCCAGAGGAGGAGGAGGAGGAGGAGGGGGAGGAGCATGAGGAGGAGGGGGAAGAGACAGCTTGGCCCACTGCTGAGGGTACAGATGCAGCTTGCCTGTCATCCTTTCAGCGTGTATGGCCAGAGGAGGAGGAGGAGGATCCTGAAAGTGATCTTCCGAGTGAGGACAGCCATGTGTTGCGTACAGGTACCCTGGCACACATGGCTGACTTCATGTTAGGATGCCTTTCTCGTGACCCTCGCGTTACACGCATTCTGGCCACTACGGATTACTGGGTGTACACACTGCTCGATCCACGGTATAAGGAGAGCCTTTCCACTCTCATTCCCGAAGAGGAAAGGGGTTCGAGAATGATGCTATACCACAGGGCGCTGGTGGACAAACTGATGGTAAACTTCCCATCCGACAGCGCTAGTGGCCGAAGGCGCATTTCCGCGGCCCAGGTAGCAGGGGAGGCACAGAGATCAGGCAGCATGTACAGCGCAGGCAGGGGAACACTCTCTAAGGCCTTTGACAGCTTTATGGCTCCCCAGCAAGACTGTGTCACCGGTCCCCAGTCAAGGCTAAGTTGGCGGGAGTACTGTAAAAGGATGGTGAGGGAGTACGTAGCCGATTGCAGCACCGTCCTCAGTGACGCCTCTGCCCCCTACAACTACTGGGTGTTGAAGCTGGACACGTGGCCTGAACTCGCGCTGTATGCCCTGGAGGTGCTTGCTTGTCCTGCGGCTAGCGTCTTGTCAGAGAGTGTGTTTAGTGTGGCTGGGGGAATCATCACAGATAAGCGTACCCACCTGTCAACCGACAGTGCTGACAGGCTTACACTCATCAAGATGAACAAAGCCTGGATTTCACCAGACTTCTCTTCTCCACCAGCGGACAGCAGCGATACCTAAGCAATGCGTAGGCTGCACCCGTGGATGGAAGCATCGTTCTCTATCACCATCCAAAACGGGGACCTTTTTGCTTCATCAATCTGTGTATAATATTCATCCTCCTCCTCCTGAAACCTCACATAATCACGCCGAACGGGCAATTTTTCTTAGGCCCACAAGGCTCAGTCATATAATTTTTCTAAACAATTTTTATACGTTTCAATGCTCATTAAAGCGTTGAAACTTTCACCTCAACCAATTTTTATTTTAACTGGGCTGCCTCCAGGCCTAGTTACCAATTAAGCCACATTAACCAAAGCCATTAATGGGTTTCACCTGCCCTCTCGGTTGGGCATGGGCAATTTTTCTCAGGTACATTAGTACTGTTGGTACACCAATTTTTGTGGGCCCTCGCCTACAGTGTAATCCAATAAATTTTTGGCCCACCTGCATTACAGCTGACATAACATCAGCTGTGATGGGCAATGCAATGGGATATATTTATGTACCGCCGGTGGGTTCCAGGGAGCAACCCATGCTGTGGGTCCACAGGAAGTTGTAAATGCATCTGTTTCCACTTCTAAAGAACCCCAGTCTGACTGGGGCATGCAGTGTGGGCCGAAGCCCACCTGCATTAAACATGACATTACTACCTCAGCTGTGATGGGCAATGCAATGGGATATTTTTATGTACCGCCGGTGGCTTCCAGGGAGCCACCCATGCTGTGGGTCCACAGGGAGTTGTAAATGCATCTGTTTCCACTTCTAAAGAACCCCAGTCTGACTGGGGCATGCAGTGTGGGCCGAAGCCCACCTGCATTAAACATTACATTACTACCTCAGCTGTGATGGGCAATGCAATGGGATATTGTTATGTACCGCCGGTGGCTTCCTGGCACCCACCCATGCTGTGGGTCCACAGGGAGTTGTAAATGCATCTGTTTCCACTTCTAAAGAACCCCAGTCTGACTGGGGCATGCAGTGTGGGCCGAAGCCCACCTGCATTTCATCTGACGTTAGCTCTGCTGTCCAGGGCACTGCAATGGGATACATTTATGTACAGCGGGTGGGTTCCAGGGAGCCACCCATGCTGTGGGTGCACACGGAATTCCCATTGCGGAGTTGTACCTGCCTGTGACTATTTATAAAAAACCGCGGTCTGACTGGGGCATGCAGACACCTTGACAGAATGAATACTGTGTGGCACATAGGTTCCCCATTGCTATGCCCACGTGTGCAGCTCCTGATGGCGGTGGCACAGGATTATATTTCTCATTGCTTCTGTACAGCATTGTGGACTATCGCCCCGCCCCTTTTAAAGAGGGTCGCTGCCTTGCTGTGCCAACCCTCTGCAGTGTGTGCCTGTGGTTCCTCTGGCAGACGCACTTATAAATAGACATGAGTGTGGCGTGGCATGAGGGCAGCTATAGGCTGCGCAGGGACACTTTGGTGTGCGCTGTGGACACTGGGTCGTGCGGGGTGGTTGGGCAGCATGTTACCCAGGAGAAGTGGCAGCGGAGTGTCATGCAGGCAGTGATTGTGCTTTGTTGGAGGTAGTGTGGTGCTTAGCTAAGGTATCCATTGCTAATGAGGGCTTTTCAGAAGTAAAAGTTGTTGGGGGGGGGCCTACTCTTGCCGCTATTGTGGCTTACTGGTGGGACCTGGGAACTTGAGATGCAGCCCAACATGTAGCCCCTCGCCTGCCCTATCCGTTGCTGTGTCGTTTCCATCACTTTCTTGGGTTTTGCAGATTTTCACAAATGAAAACCTTAGCGAGCATCGGCGATATACAAAAATGCTCGGGTCGCCCATTGACTTCAATGGGGTTCGTTATTCGAACATCGCGAAAAGTTCATCTCGAGTAACGAGCACCCGAGCATTTTGGTGCTCGCTCATCTCTAGTTAAATCCTATTGACTTTAATTGTGCCGCTTACATTAGCTGCGCCTGCAAAAAAAAATGGTGGCATATTCTGTCTTGGCGCGTACTATGTGGGCATACATACGTGTATGGGGATTGGTGACACACAGCTACAGCGATGGATAAATAAAGGAGTTACGATTTTTTAAAATTGGGAAGGATAAAACGAAAATGGAAAAAAACAAAAAAGCTTTGTCAGTAAGGGGTTAACGTTTACCATACCTACTTTACATTGCAATCATATATTTTTTTACACCACATCAATTTAATTACCCCATTTTGATAATCCTCAAGAAAGTATACTACATTTACATTGTATCACATGAGTGAAGAAAGCATATGGATTACAGAAAACGTAAGTAATTACAGTAGATGACAATGCGTGTCATTGTATGTAGGACATTGTAGAGAGTATAAAGAAAAATAATAATATAATCACCCTCTAAGTTAGACAGACTCCAAATAAATGAGTATCTGGTATGTGAGGGCGTTAATGTGAATATTACACCTCAGACCTGCAGATCCCCTCATTATCTTACATTCAGACATTTTTTTAAAATGCCATAATAATAAAAGGCCGGCTTAGTGACCAGCACAGTTGACAGGTTTCTGTAGAGAAGCACAGTACCAGTCATTAAACAGTTAATTATGGGGGACTACAAGTGGATGAGGCCTTGGTGATAAACAGCTGCAGTCACCATGGCAACTGTGCTGATGTCATCTACAGCTAGGCCTACGTCATAAAGAGCCTACACAATAAAACTCCATGACGGAAGGGGATACGGCCAGATGCAGCGTGGTGCTTGGTGTGTCTGGAGACCTGGAGCTTCACCATCTGTGAGGGAGGAGGGGACGCCCGCCTAGCCAACCAGATCAGCCATATTTACCTAGCCAGCCCGATCAGCCATATTTACCTAGCCAGCCCGATCAGCCATAACTGCGCAGCCAGCCAGATCATGTCTATTATCCCTAGCGATCCATGGGGTGACAGATGCTGCAGCCAGATCTCCGTCATATCCAGTATCCGCTGCCCGGAGAGGTCACATTTGGATATCTCCATTAGGCATCACACGGGCCTCTGCTTTGCCCTCGCCTTGTTTACTAATAACTATCATATGTTCTGTTATAGGATGTATTACTGTAAGTATGATGAAATGTATCAATTCTGATAAATATGCTGTTACATATTGGCATTAACCCCCTAAGCCCGGAGGGAGGGCCGTCCTCCAGCCATGGCTCCCCAGAGGTTTCCTCCACAGGGGGTTTTTCCTCTCCTGAGTGCTGGACGATGACTCTTCGTGAGTCGGAGGTGCGCCATTTTCAGTGTCTTCTTATAGCAATTGGTCTGATCTTATATTTGAGACTCTGAATACAAATATGTTATTTCAAATAAAATGTTGTCAATTTACCACCATATGAAAGTGTCTTGTGTATTTGTTTCACAATCTTTGGTTCGGGGGAGGTTGTTTGGGACTCAAGATCCATCACATATGACGCAATGATGAAGCCGGACATCCAGTGGGGGCATTTGTAATCCAGATTTATCTCCTCTGTGTTAGAACCTTGTTCCGTTTCGCCTCTGGGATCTGATTAGTTTGGTGCCGATCACCAGCAGAGGGATCTGGTTGCTTGCAAACTGCTCCCGGTCATAGTCCCCGTTGGTCACCAGCATGCCCATTGGCTGTAGATCTTGATTTAGAGTTTCTAAGGTCCAGCGGTTCTGGTGCTGAGATGTCTCACCATTGTAGAACATGGCTCTGCTGCTTTTCAAGCTGCTTGCGCTGCCCACTGGGCCATAAAATGTCTTCTCCTCCGGGGTCCCCTCCCGATATTCATGCAGCCGGACATCCACCGAACAGTCAACAGTCCACGATGGGTTTCTCAGGACTTGCTTATGACACAGCAAATGGACCAAAGACGATTTTCTAACACTAGAGTCACCTAGCACCAGCTACTGCAATCATTTTTAAGTGTTATTTTAACCCCTTAACGACCAGCCCATAGTGTTTTTACGTCCTGCCCAAGTGGGCTTTATTCTCTGAGGACGTAAAAACATGTGTCCTGCAGAGAATAAAGCCCCTCGGCCTCTGGACGGGACAGCTCTATGCTGTCAGTGCCTGCATGTAGCCGACAGCATGGAGCTGTCATCCCGGGCTGCAGGGACCCCCCCTTCCCCGGCAATGCGATCGGCGCTATCCAATCGATAAAAAAAGTTGAAAAAAAGTTAAAGATTCAGCTGCCCTGATGGATCGGATCCATCAGGGCAGCTGAAATTACTCACCCCGTCTGCCGCACTGCTCCCCACTCTCCTGATGCTCCAGGACCCAAAGCCGGCCTTCTGCTCATGTGCGCCAGCGGCATTACGTCAGCCGCATGCGCAGAAGGCCCGCAGTCGTGGGAGATTTAAAATCTCCTGGCTCCCGGCTCCTGTAGGTAGCCGGGAAG
Source organism: Eleutherodactylus coqui (assembly GCF_035609145.1). Classification (NCBI taxonomy): domain Eukaryota; kingdom Metazoa; phylum Chordata; class Amphibia; order Anura; family Eleutherodactylidae; genus Eleutherodactylus; species Eleutherodactylus coqui. Next base: position 57,956,054 of record NC_089848.1, on the reverse strand, counting down.
CAGGAGATGTCAGCGGGGACCGCGGTGAGCGGTCCCCGGAACCGCGATCGCCGTTATCCAATGGATAACGGCAATCGCGGAAAAGTGAAATAAAGTTTAAAAAAAGCAAAGTTTCACCTCCCCTCATGGATCGGATCCATGAGGGGAGGTGAAAATACTCACCTTGGTCCTCCCCGCTGCCCAAGGACCCAAAGTCCCCTTCTGCGCATGTGCGCCCGATGATTGACGTCGGGCGCGTGCACAGAGGGGCTCGAGCCCCAGGAAATTCAAAATCCCTCTGCTCCTGGCTGCCATGTGTAGCCAGGAGCAGAGGGATGTCACCCAGCATGTGATTACTGTTATCCAATGGATAACAGTGATCATATAAAGTAAAAAAAAGTGTAAAATAGTAAAAAAAAAAGAAAAGTAAAAAACTTTTTCAAAAAGTTTAAAAAAAGTTAAAAAAGCTAACGCTTCATCTCCCCTCACAGATCATATCCGTGAGGGAGGATGAAAGTACGTACATAAGGCCCCCGGATTTATCTGGAGACCTTACCCCAGCTTCTGCGCACACACCCGTTGCCAAAATGGCGGACGCATGCGCAAAAGCTGTGGATTGCGAGGATAATTTAAATTCTCCCTGCTCCTGGCTACAAAATGTAGCCAAGAGCTTGGAGATTCACGGAGGGCTGCAGTAAGCGGTTCCTGGTCACGTGTTTGCTGTTATCCAATAATGGCGGTCACGTAAAAGTAAAAAAAAATTGAAGTTTCATCTCCCCTCACCGATGCGATCGGTGAGAGGAGATGAAACTTTTTACCACAGGCTTCTGTATTTGAACACCGACGCGATCTTCCTTCGTGAACCTTCCCGAATTCTGCACATGCGATTGCCGGCAAAAAGCCGGACACATGCGCAGGAGTCAGGGAGCCCAGGAAACTTAAAATCTCCTTGCTTTCAGCGACCAACAGTCACCGAGAGCCTGGAGCAGTGACGGGTGGCCTCGTAAGCGGTCCCCGGTCACGTAATAAAAAAGTAGCGCTCTAACATAGGTCGGTCTCACATGACCGGATAGGAATTACAGATTCCGCATGCTTCTGATCCGCAGATCAATCGCATTGGATTACACAATTCTGCTCACATTAGTGGGTTGGAATTGTGTAATCCACTCGCAGAAAAGAGAACGCAGCAGGTTCTATTTTACTGCGGATATCCGCAACATAGAGCCCATTGTGCTCCGTGGTCGCGGATATACAGGCTGCCCATACGCAACTACGTTGTATACGGGCTGCGGGTACCCGCGTCATCGCTAAGTAACGGTGCAAGAAATACAAACAAAAAAGGTGTACTGCGCATGACTGCCCGTGTAAGTACGCAATTATGCGCAGTATATTACGCGGCCGTACGCAGGGTCACAGCTGGGATCCGCTGCGGGCCTCCGCAAGCGGATTCCACCTACGGGTGCGTGAGCACGGCGTTATTCAGACCGCTACCTGTAATACGTATTTTACAAGAAGCCATGGGAACGCTTGCCTTCATGCAGTTCCAGGAGCAGCTTGTTGAGCGCCTTCTGTGTGAGACCGCCGCACCTCAGCAAGATTACAAAGACTCACGGAACGCCACTTTTTACACCCCATACCCGCCACTGAGGTCAAGAAATATCCCCCAAAAAGCATGAGAAGTGGGGGGATACCCGGTTTTATGGCCCCATGGGCCCATTCCAACCAGCCTCCGTAATTACCCCTGTCTTCGGAAACACCACACAGTTCACATTATTACTTTTATCTAAGATTTGGGAACACCGAAAAGGGCACGGAGTGTGTGTGTATGTGGGCGGGGGGGGGGGGGGGGGGAAGATTTTTTAGGGAGTCAATTTTTATTCCGTACAAATAAGCAATGGGGCCTGGAATGTATTCAGTTGTGCCCTGAAATCCAACGGGTGTTCCCTTCTTTATAGGCCTTGCCATGGGTCCTGTAAGTGAATTAGGGCCACAATGGGTATGTTTCTGAAGACGGGACAAACGGGGGTATCCATTTGGGGGTGAATGTCTTCATTCTTATGTACCCTGTACAAAAAAAAACTATTTTTAAATTTTAAAAATTGCCAAAAAAAATGGAAAATCGTAACTTTTTCCTTCTGCTTTGCTTATATTTATTCAAATACTGTGGGGTCAAAATACGCAATACACCCCTAGATAAATTTGTTAAGGAGTCTAGTTTTCAAAGTGAGGTCATTTGTGGGGGTTCTTTATAGTTTTGGCCGCTCAATGGCTCTATAAGTGGGCAATGGGGCCTGGAATTTATTCAGTTGTACCCTGAAATCCAACAGGTATTTTTTTTCATTGTAGGCCTAGCCATGTGTCCTGTAAGTCTATTAGGGCCACAATGGGTATATTTCTGAACACGGGACAAACAGGGGTATCCATTTTGGGGTGAAAGTCTTCATTTATATGTGTGCTGTACAAAAAAACTGTTTTTAAATTGACGCAATAGCCCAAAAAATGAAAATCGTAATTTTTTCTTACTGCTTTGCTTAGATCTATTCAAAAATTGTAGGGTTAAAATACACAGTACACCCCTAGATAAATTCGTTAAGGGGTCTAGTTTTCAAAATGGGGTCATTTGTGGGGGTTCTCTATGGTTTTGGCCGCTCAAGAACTCTACAAGTGGGCAATGGGGCCTAAAAGGACTTCAAGCAAAATCTATGTTCTGAAAGCCACCGATTACTCCTTTGATTTTGGGCCCCGTTGTGCATGCGGACATAATATTAGGGCCACAATGGGTATGTTTCTGAAAACAGCACAAACAGGGGTATCCATTTTGGGGTCCAAGTCTTCCCTTATATGGGTGCTCTACAAAAAAAGCAGTTTTTAAAATGACAGAATTGCCAAAAAAATTAAAATCCTAATTTTTTCCTTTTGCTTTGCTTGAATTTATTTAAAAACTGTGGGGTCAAAATACTCAGTATACCCCTAGATAAATTCGATAAGGAGTCTTGTTTTCAAAATGGGGTCATTTGTGGGGGTTCTCAATGGTTTTGGGCGCTCAAGAACTCTACAAGTGGGCAATGGGGCCTAAAAGGACTTCAAGCAAAATCTATGTTTTGAAAGCCACTGACTACTCCTTTCATTTTGGGCCCTGTTGTGCATGCAGACATAAGATTAGGGCCACAATGGGTATGTCTCTGAACACGGGACAAACAGGGGTATGCATTTTTGGGTGCAAGTCTTTATTCATATGTGTGCTGTACAAAAAAAGCTGTTTTTAAAATGACAGAATTGCCAAAAAAAGAAAATTACAATTTTTTCTTTTTGCTTGGCTTGAATTCATTCAAAAATTGTGGGGTCAAAATATACAGTACACCCCTAGATAAATTCCTTAAGCGGTCTAGTTTTCAAAATGGGGTCATTTGTGGGGGTTTTCCATGGTTTTGGGCGCTCAAGAACTCTACATGTGTGCTATGGGGCCTAAAAGGACTTTTAGGGGTATCCATTTTGGGGTGTAAATCCTCATTTTCATGTAAACTATAGGAAAAGAAATATGTCTTTAAAATGACAGATTTGCAAAAATATGAAATTTTACTTTTTCTCCTTTAAAATTGAATTAATTCCTGAAAAAAAACTGTGGGGTCAAAATAATCATGACACCCCTCAGTGAATACACTAAGGGGTGTAGTTTTTAAAATGGGGTCATTTGTGGGGGTATCTATTATTCTGACACTCATAAGCCTTTCGAATCTTGGCTTGGTGTAGGAAAACAAAGTGTTCCTCAAAATGCTAAAAAGTAATGTTAAATTTGTATGTCTCCTAAATGGTTAAAAAAAAAAACGAAAGTTTTTCCAATTTGCGTCCAAAATAAAGTAAACGGGTGGAAATATATATCTTAGCAAAAATTTCTATATTATGTTTGCACATATTTAAGATATTGCAGTTGGAAATGTGAAAACATGACGATTTTTTCAAAATTTTCCCAATTTTGGCGCTTTTAATAAATAAACACAAATTCTATCGGTCTATTTTTTCTGCCTAAATGGAGTACAATATGTGGCGAACAAACAATGTCAGAATCGCTTGGATATGCAAAACCTTTCTGGTGTTTTCCATGTTAAAGTGACACATGTCAGATTTGCAAAATTTGGATTGGTCATTAAGGCGCAAAAAGGCTTGGTCACTAAGGGGTTAAGACTCGACAAAGTATAGAAGTGTAGCAGCATTTTTTCCTATTTAGGGCTTAAACAGATGGACGTGATTTAGACCCGTTATACGGCAACGTAACGGGATGAAACAAAACCAGTTATTTCAATGGTTTCGGTACATTTGCGGAATTCTCAGGCTTTAATGCTACACCCTAGTAAAGATACTACGTGAGAAAGATAGCGCAGGACCCACCTTCAAACTTTTTTTTCAAGCTCACATGGAGTAGCGCAGAGTCTGAAAGTTAAAAAAAAAAATTTGCCTCGTTCATGCAAAGCCCCCTTCTTTAGCGGTAAGTGTAGTTGTGCATATGCAGCATGAAGAATTCTGGTGTGCTTCCCTTCATTAGGGTGTGGTATAATATATCCCTGCTCCAATAGGCCCTAACGTTCGGCTTCTTTAATAGCCCCATAAATAATGCAATGTCCCTAAATTGTGTGATTTCTGATGTATCCAAGGGGATCAGCTTATAGGGTTTTGCAAAATTGGAGTTGGGTTTTTCTTGGATAAAAGTCTGGGCATGTAAATTGGTCTGGGTAGCAATGTGGGCAACAAAATCATCCAACAAATGCAAAACTTAAAATGTCCACCCCCTCTCAACCCTGCTGTATTAAATTGTATCCCTAAGTTTCCAGTAGAATCAGGGATCTAGGGTCTGAAATTTTCTTTGGTAATTCACTGAGCATCAGATGAATTGGGGTCCTCTGAGGTGGTATTGGACACCTTCTTGGGGGTACACGTTCAGACTCACTTGATGAAGAGGATAATGCCAGAAAAGTGGGGTCATCCTCTCTAGCATAGCTAACTATGTTAGCAGCCATTACTACAGTTTCACTATGATTGCCATCGTGGTGACACTTTAAGCACATGACGTACGTTTACACCCTGTTGCGATAAGTACCATGCCCCCATGACATTCACTTATGTCATGTGGCATTAAGAAATTAAAGGGGTTTTCTGGGACTACACTATTGATGACCTATCCTCAGGATAGGTCATCGATAATTGATCAATGGGGGTCTGCCGCTCAAGATTCCTATCAATCAGTTAATTGAAAAGGTTGTGACACTTGGGTGAGTCCCGTGGCCTCTTCTCGGGCCTATGACACCACTTCAATCCATCACATAGCCTGAGAGCAGCTCATTCCCAATTAAGTGCCAGGGACTGAGCTGCAATACCAGACACAGCCACTATGCAATGTACAGTGCTGTGCCTGGTATAGACTGAAGTGATGTAATGGGGTATGGAAGTAGGCACAGCCTGGTTGTTACAGTCAGTGGTAAACCAAGATAGCAGGGCAGCTTGGAAAAGCATGTGGCACAGAACGTTGCGTCACCTATATTTTTCTAGCAGAATCTATATTTGGGTATCCAGTTCTCTCCAGTGTTTAAGAGGGCGATAGACAGAGTACTGAGTATGGAGTTCTTGCAGAGACAGCACACAGGCATTACAGTAAGCAACATTGGCGATGAGCTGGCTGCAGATGTAGTCCTGAATCCAGAGAGGTAAGCAGAAATTACCAGGTCTCAGCCTACTTGCTTGTTCAATGCCCTGTGTCATGCAGTAGTTTCAGTCTAGTGGTACTAGTGCATTGTGTCCCCACCAGAAACAATCGGTGGAGACATGGGTTGTCCGACCTGAGTGACAAGGAACGCCCATATCACATTCTGTATCTAAGCTAGAAGCAGTACAACAGGGTACTAGAGCCTCCATGCCCGGCAGTATCACATCTTGTATCCTAGGTAGAGGCGGTACAACATGGTTCTAGAGCCTCCATGTCCACCCATAGTACCATGAACAGTATGTATTTTAGCACAAGCATATTTCACATACAGCCAGCAGAGGGAGAAAAAGTCTTTATTTTCTCTGTTTTGTCTTTCTCCATCCCTCTGTGTTCTGGAGTTTGGACATATCTCACAGATTTAGCTATTGTGAAATACCAGTGAAACCTCTTTGAGAAGACCACCCAAAATTACTGTGAAAATGCTCTTCACAAACTGAAAATCAGTCACAGAAAAATCTTGCCTGGATGGGGGAAGATGGTCCTTTAAAGAGGTTTTACTGCATTAAAGGTGTTGGTCACTCATTTTTCCCTTTTTTTGAAAGGTGTGCTAGAATCCTTGTAGCAAGGCATCCACTAATAGCCTCATGTCTTCAGAGCAGATGCCGGTAAGAAGCCCCATCCCCTTGCCTCTACTGTCCGCAAAGCTTTGCTGTCCTAAATATGGTCATTAAATAACATGGCACATAGCATTGCGCATGTGCCAGTCTCATGTGCCATGCACTGGGTTATTTAGTGGAGCTTACTGATGGAGAGTCTAGTCATGTTTCCTTACATTAGAGGCCATCTTTAAAACAGCTATATAAAATTACTGGCCAACCGTATTATATAATTATGTGTTTCTGCTAGTCAAAGGAATGCAAGCAACATTTCAACCAAATAGTTAATTTTACAGATAAATTCATTCTACATGGTCTAAATAAATAAAATTGGCCAAGATGTGAAAGTCGTCGTCTAATTGTAGCCGGCTCAAGGTTGGTTCAGCCTTCCATCCTTCCGAGGTCGGTAAAATGAGTACCCAGCTTGGTGGGGGGTAATAAGTAAATTACTTGAAAGTGCTGCGGAATAAGTTGGCGCTATACAAATACCAAGATTGATTTATTTTAACTATTGATAGTCTATCCTGAGAATAAGCCATCAGTAGTTTATAACTGGAAATCCCCTTTAACCCCTTAGTCTTCATTTCCATGGGCGGGTCGGATTCTACCTGTGGGAGCCCACAGTGGGATCCAGGGGCGTAACTATAGAGGATGCAGGGGATGCGGTTGCACCCGGGCCCAGAAGCCTTAGGGGCCCCCAAGGCCTCTTCTCTCCATATATGGTGCTCAGTACTATGAATAAAGCATTATAGTTGGGGGCCCAGTTACAGTTTTTGCACTGGGGCCCAGAAGCTTCAAGTTACGCCTCTGGCGGGATCCTACCCTGCCCGCGGCCATGGACCTTTTCTTACTTGTCCGGATCCAATGCGGGTCTTCTCCATCCCAAATGAATCTTCTTCCTTCAGCATAGCAGATGTGTGCTGGCGCACTAGTTATATAGGTTTCTTTTTGCTATACTACTTTTAAAAAAAAATAACGTGTTTTTGGAAAAACAAAATGATTTCCTGCTGCCATCTTTTGACAGCCATAACTTTTTTATTTTTCAGTCAATGAAGTTGTGTGAGGTGTGACCCAAAAAATTTGCAATTTTCTTGCTGTGCAAGAATATTTTCATTCACTTTGTAACACGAACTTTTAATGGAAAGATCCCTCTATTGAAAAGCTGTTCACAGGTTCTTCTACTGCCCTCCAGGACCTCTAATTTGCAGCTCTAATATGCTGTGTTCCATCTTTCTGCTTCGCCACCACAGGTGAACATAAAGAAGTTCGGGACCTCCACTGATTCTGAGAATGGAGGCCCTGGAGGTCCTCGTTTGAAAGGAGCAAAGGCAATAGAAGTGCCGGAGACTGCTGAGTGCTTGTACGCAAATGCGCATCCTCTGCTCCCTTCATGTGAGGATCTTCGAGACTCTCATTCTTGAGATCGCTGGGAGTCCCACTGATCATAAAGTTTTCCCCTATCCTGTCACTAGTGAAAAACTTTATATCTTGAGATAACCCCTTTAAAGGGAAAGCCCCATAAACTACACTATGAAACTCAAAGGTGAGGGGATAGGGGTCTGTGGAGCTGTATTTTATACTTATAGGGTCCCCCGGTCCAGCACTGTTCCCCCGAGAAATCAGTGCATGTACACAGTGTGAATCTTTTCAGAAGGCTGTGTGCATGTGTGTCTCATTGAGCTGTATAGGAGAGCACGTTCACGTAGCCTTCTGAACAGTCATGACATGTGTACGTGCTTATCAGGGGCACAGCACTGGAATGGGGGACCCAATCAATATGAAAAGCAGCTCCCCAGACCCCTCTGCCCCGTTCCTCCACTTTTGAGACCCTTTATGTAGTTTATGGAGCTCAAAGGTGCTAACAAGTTCACATTAAAGGAAGTCTGCCACCTACTTTTGGCCCCATAAGCTAAGCTCAATGCATTGAGCTGAGGCTTCCAGCCCTAACATTAGAGGAAAAATGGGGAAGGTAAGTATAACACTAACATCCTCGGACTCCATGGGTCACGTATTTTTAGCCCTTAGCTTATAGGGCTAAAAGTAGGTAACAGACTCCCTCTAAGCATTGCACACTTCACATTGAAATCAATGGGATGTCTGTGTAATGTATGGATGGACCGGGTCCTACCAGAGTTGGAGACCCTCTCTGTAGTTGCTCTTCAATCTAACAGATGCCAGGAAAAATGGTCTCAGACACACTGTTCTTGCATAGCAGTCCTTGGCTGATTATAACCATCTCTGGCAACTTTAACATGTCAGAAATTTTATAAACTTACTTGGGACCTCATGTAATTTTACTAGCTACATAAATACACCTGTTAAAATAGTATAGTAAATTCTCTATGGAAAAAGTTTCAAAGTTTTCACTAGATAAACAGGTTTGCGTAATCTAACTTTAATAATCCCCACGTCAGGGATGGATGTCTAACATATTCCAGTAAAGTGGGTGGCAAGCTTTGCTTTGTTGACAGGCACTCATTTTATATCTTGGCAAAGCGCTTTCCATTGTAATTGTGCCAAAACCCAATTTGTGTTTGCGCATGAACAGCATTATGACCTGGGTACCATAGATTTGGCTAGCGAGACTGTAACCATTACTTACAATGACCATTGGCATTGACACAGTGAAATTCATTTCTCCAAATGAAAAGAGAGACTACTTTTCCCTGAGTTGTATTCTGCTCTGTGCGCAGTTATTGCCAGACTGTCATATTTCAAGGCTATAGAGAACCAAATCCAGAAAAACTGAGAGCAGAGGTGAAGATGTTGATTCAGTGCATTGGGTAGAACGTAATGTAATATTTTCCTTGTTTGATATCAATGAGTATCGGGTAATGCAGGTGCATAGAGCACAAGTTTTTGTTTTTCTTTATTAACTCTTTCGAATCCAATTTGTATCCTAGTTTTCCTAGAGGGCTTACTCTTTTTCTGCCGTTATAAAACGGCGCTATCTGCTGGCTAAAGCCAGTAGTGCATGAGGTGACACGTTGGATAGGCTCCAACAGCAGAGAGGCTGGCAATATACAGTAAGAGAACCCAGGTGGATGTCTTCCAACATCGGAGCTGTACAGCCTTAAATCATAATGTCTTTAGACATCAGACAGTGGATTTGAAAGGATTAAAAAAATGCATAATAAACTGAATATTAGTCTGATAATAAGTTAATAATTTAATAACTTATTTTTTTTTATTATTCCATCTTCTTCAATTCCACACAAAAAGTCCATTTATTCACATCAGCAATTGAACAGTGTTTCCTTAAGCGTACCCGAACTTTCAAAAGACTTTTCAATAGGAATAACACTAGTTGTGGCCATTACATAACTGGAATCCAGCATTTATCACAATTTACACCTCTGCAGGCTCTGCCTCCATTCACTGAATGACGATCGCTCGTGTGAGAGCACAAGAAGGATAAGTCATAGGGACGACTGTCGGGAGTTTATGCATCATCCCATGTAAAGCTACCCTATTTCTGCTTGCAATAATAATGAGATGATTGCTGAAGTTTTCCTAACCAGAGCAGGAATTGTCAGCCTTTTATTAGGCTCAATGCAGAATTGAAAAAAATTTATATACACACAAAGTGGTTATAAAAAGTCTACACACCCCTGGTAAAATGCCATGTTCCTGTCATTCTAAAATATCCGACAAAGATGAATTATTTCAGATTGATTTCCACCTTCAATGCGACCCATTATCTGTACAATTCCACTGGAAAACAAACTGGAAACAGAAGTGGTGAAACGAAAAGCAGGTGGAGCTACTCCAGTGAGGATCCGGCGAAGGAAAAAAACAACAGGGTGTTCTTGATTTTCCCTTTCGGTTCTTTCAAGGGGGTTGTTCTATCTGGTATGATAGAAAGAGGTGCGTGCAACAAAATTCCAGGTGCAGCCAAATCAGTAACTGTGCAACTGATAGCAGTTGGCAGGCTAAGTGATGAGTGAAGGAAAGAGGGCAAAAAACTGATAGAGTGGCACAACTTTTTTTTTTTTTAAATGTGCACATATTAGAATAATAATGTCGTTCCTTTATTAAAATAAGATATAATACAGCATGAATTTTAATAAAGGAACAACATTATAATTCTAATATGTGCACATTTTTGTAAAAAAAGTTGCGCCACTCTATCAGTTTTTTTGCCCTCTTTCCTTCACTCATCACTTTGCTCGGAAAACAAACCAAAAATAAAACTAACAAAGCTAAAGTAATATGGGTACATAAGTGTGACCACCCTCTTGTGGATGTGGTTGTGTTCAGAATTAGACAATTACATTTAAACTCATGATGAATAGTCAGTACACCGCTGCTATTAAGTACAGTGATTCTGATTGACCCCATATAAAGTTCAGCTCTTCCAGTAGGATTTTCCTGACATTTTCTTAGTTGCATTTTTTGTCAAAAGCCACGAAGAGCTTACAGCACATCAAAGGGATCTGATTGTTGGAAGGTATCAGTCAGGAGAAGGAGACCAAGAATGGCCAAGACGTTACATATACCATGGAACACAGTGAGGACAGTCATCAAGAAGTGGATTAAATTTGGCACAACAGTGACATTACCATGAACTGGAGGTCCCTCAAATATTGATGAAAAGACTAGAAGGAAAATGGTCTGGGAGGCTGCCAAGAGGCCAACAGCAATATTCAAACAGCTGAAGGAATTTCTGACAAGTACTAGTTGTGTAGTCTATGTGACAACCATCTCCCTTATTCTTCATATGTCTGGGCTGGGGGGTAGGGTGGCAAGACAGAAGCCTTTTCTGACAAAGAAAAACATCCAAGCCCAGTTATGTTTTGCCAAAACCTACATCAAGTCTGCCAAAAGTATGTGGGAGAACGTGTTATGTCTGATGAGACCACAGTTGAACTTTTTGGCCATAATTTCAAAAGGTATGTTTGATGCAAAGCCAACACTGTGCATCACCAGAAGACCACCATACCTGCAGTGAAGATGGTGGAGGCAGCATTATGTTTTGGGGCTACTTTCTGCTGCTGGAACTGGGACTTTAATCAAAGTGGTGGGAATTATGAACTGTTCCAAATACCAGTCTATTTTGGCACAAAACCTTCAGGCCTCTGCTAAAAAAAAAGCTGAACATGAAGGAGAATTTCACCTTCCAGCAGGACAATGCCCTAAAGCATACCTCCAAAATTAATCAAAGAATGGCTTAGCCAGAAGAAAATCACAGTTTTGGAATGGCCCAGCCAGAGCTTAGACTTGAATCCCATTGAAAATTTGTAGATTGACCTGAAGAGGGCGGTACACATGAGATGCCCTCGCAAGAGATTTGGAACGCTTTTGCAAGGAAGAGCGGCAAAGATTGCCACGTCAAGTTGTGCTATGCTGATAGACCCCCACCCAAAAAGTCTGAATGCTGTCATAAAGTTAAAGGGTACATCAACAAAGGATTTCTTTCAGGGTGTTCATATTTATGCAACCACATAATTTTATTTTTTTGATTATTTTTTTATACCCTATAAGATTGCAGGGTTTCTTAAATGGAATTATACAGATAATGGGTCACCATGAAGGTAGAACTATATCTGAAACTATTCATCTTTGTCAGATTTTATAACTTGACAGAACATGCCATTTTAACACGGGCGTGTAGCCTTTTTATATCCACTGTATATATGACTGTGACCAAAATGAAAAAAGAAAAATCACTAAAAATTCTTAATAATTATGTTAAAACATAAAAAATTGATTTATATAATAGGTCATTTTTAGAGATGAGCGAGCATACACGGTAAGGCGAGTAATTCGGGGGGGCCACGGGGGTGAGCGGGGGGTTGTAGAGGGGATCAGGAGGGAGAGAGAGTGATCTCTTTCACTCTCCTCCCCGCTGCCCCTCGCAGCCCCGCACCGCCCCCTCCCCCCACGCCCCCTCCCCCCCCCAATCTTCAGGGACGATACAGCAGGTACTCGAAAAAGGCGATGCTCTCTCGAGTATATCGCCTTATCGAGTATGCTTGCTCATCTCTAGTCATTTTCTGATGGCAACTTCCCTTGAAAGAGATTGTCTGAGTGCTAGAAAATTGGAGAGGGCAGGAAATGGTAAAAAATATTGAGCTAACCTATACTCACCATTCCTAGCCCCCGTCAATCCAGCGCTAATGTTCCAGTTCTCTCTGCTGGTCTTTGTGAACAAGCTAAAGAGGAGACATGTCCATATACACACGTGACCTCTGCAGCCAATCTCTGGCATTAGTGGTCTTGAGCTGTACAGTATATTGCTGAAGCCGGTGATTGGCTGCAGTGGTTACACATATAGGGAACATCACTGTTGATGCCAAGTAAAAAAAAGCTGTGAAAAAACAGAGTTGTGAGTTTAGCTTTGTTAATTTTTACTTTTTCTTGCCTTTGGTAAAATTTTACTGTACCTCAGATAACCCTTTTAAGGCCGGCAAAAAACGACTGGATTTTCATTGCGAAATCCGGAGCGGGCTACTGCCTATGGGTTCCGCAGCAAATACCTTCCATAGCATGCTGTTGAAAAGTGATTCTTCCTGCACATTCGCGGAAACCAATTGCGGTTTCCGCGAGCAGAGGGAAAAAAATTGCAGCATGTAATATTTTTAGGCGGATTCTGTGCGGACGGCTTCCACTGAAGTCAATGGAAGCTGTCTGACCCGCGGCCCTTCTGCAATTGACATTGCGGAAAGGTCGCAGATTTCGCATAGTCGCCTAGCAATGGTGCGGGGGAATAAAAAATGTCTGATGGCGGCTCGCAGCGACCATCTGCATTACAGAAGAAATCGAAAGTAAACAGGTACATGGGGTCGCCGGATGCTGTCGGGGCCGGATTACGCTGCGGGCTCCCACATGCAGAATCCGACTCTGCCATGTCTAGCCGGCCTAAAATAGCAACCATTGGAATTGTCAATGCTCCTCTGAAATTCAACAGACTCAAACTAACAACAAGTAAATATAATATGTATTTACAAGCTTAATCAACATTTAAAAGTACAGTAGATGTAGGTGTATTTTCATGTAATCTACAGAACGATATTCAAAGCTGAACCTAGGTTTTAACAGTGTCAGCTACGGGGATATGTTATTTAGGAGGAAATTGTCAGCAACTCATTTGATAAATATACACTGTACAGTTAAGAAATACATACTGTTTGTACATTAGGTATATAAATTAGACTCGCATAAGGGTTAGTACGACTTAAAAGAAATGTTATTTACAAGCTCTTCCAAATATATACAGTATTACCTACTTTGTAAAACCCAAAAAAACATCTAAACTTCATAGGCAGACAAATAATTCTTTGAAGGACACATCTAGTCATGGGTTCACCAAATCATTATCTGCAAGGACCTACATACGTGAACAGGTAATTGGTCAGATTTGAAAGACCAAACATGGACCATAATCGATTGATGTAAAAAGTTGTGACAATGCTCCTTGATCATGTACATAATTATGTAAACAGAAAACTAATTGTTGGCTGTTGTAACATTGTTGTTGCATGTGCTGCTGGCACCTGTAGTACTAAGCTTCCTAGCAGCACAGCCCTCACAGGGTTAATTGATTGAGCTGGCTGGGTGTGGTACTTCCTGCTAGCCAATCTCCTGGGTCTGTGCTCACATATAAACCCTAGTCGTCAAGGTCCTAAGGGTCCTGGGGCCCCTTCTAGAAGGGGAAATACTGGTGCAGCCGGTCTGAAGTCTTCACCTTGCTTTCAGGCCTGACGAGGGTTTAGCAGTGTCTCTACCTTTCCTGGAGCTGAGGGGTGTGGTGGTTGGATGAGTGATGTCAGTCCTCACCTGTTTCTGAGTGGCCCTGCTCCTATATAAGCTGTGCTAGAATTGACCTCAGTGCTGGTCAATTTTCAGTTGCTGCCTGGATTGCTGTTGAGGAGCACAGCCTACCACTGGAGGTCCTCCACCTTGCTGCAGTTGCTGCTTCAGTTAAGTATCATTGCAGTTATGGTATACTGTTCCCTTTTTTGTATCGGGGCTCCCTGGTAGGGAATTATTAGTGGCCTAGGTACGAGTTATGGGTCCGCACCTGTCGGAAGTGATCAACCCGCCGAGCAGGCAGGGCCCCCTCCCGGGATAGGGGTTTCCAGGGAAAGGATTTCTCTTAGTTTTGTATTTATGTTGCACAGTTGTGCCTTTTCTTTTGTTTATGAATATTGCAGGTCCGGTAAGGACGCAACAATTGTGGTATATAAACACAGTACTCGCTTTAGTTACCTGATGTGATGTTAAATAGTCAAGCTTATTTAAATGTCTTGAGTATTTTGTATTGCTCTTTAAAGCAGGAATTATAAGTTTGAGACTGGATGTTCAGCTTTTTTTAAATGTTTGAACGTGGTAAGCAGGTATTCGAATGAGCACATGGCTACGTCCTTTAGTCGTAGGTCAACTTCCATATAGTAGATTGTAATCAACCAATAATTATGAGCCATTGCAGAAATTAACAGTCCTTTACATTCCACCAAGAAGCACTTGGATCCCATGTAAGGTGCCAGAAGTTAAGATTCTGATAACCCATACATATAAGTAAAAACAGCATACAAATAACATGTACAGCTTGAATGGTTCACTTTTGTATAATTTTCCATATTTGGGTCTTTTGTCTGTAATTGCATGGCTTTATAAACAGAAGTGTGTTGCCAATCGGTGTTTTCCCTGGTTCCATGCACTTGCCAGTAGGAAGATGTATCACCAATCCAGCCTGCAGAAGAAAATGTTGCATAAGTTATCTAAATTCTACTTGATAAAGACATGAAATTTAAACAACAACTTTCATAATGAACTTATTATTATTTATATATTACTAGCTGATATACCCGGCTTCGCCCGAGTTAATTTGGTGCTGGTGTTTATCTGGTGTTCACATGGAAAATCTTATGAAGTCGTGGTTACTTTAGAGATACTGAGGAAAAACATATGTTCACCATTTTGCATAGTTCTCTGCGTGGAGGTAACCATGTGATGTTTACTTTATATAAAATGACATCAGGAAGAGAGAGAATTAGATTACGTACATAAAATTTGGATGCTAATTCTTTTGCGCATAGAATTGAATAATCAAGTTGGGACCCATTAGCTTTTCCTATTTATGACATAATCAATGCTCGTGCCAAATTTCACGTTTCTATGACACCGGAAAGCGAGAAAATTAGATTTCGTACGTAAAATTTGGGCGCTAATTCTTTTGCGCATAGAATTGAATAATCGAGTTGGGACCCATTAGCTTTCCCTATTTATGACATAATCAGTGCGCGTGCCAAATTTTAAGTTTCTATGACATTGGGAAGTGAGTAGAGATGAGCGAGCACCAAAATGCTCTGGTGCTCATTACTCGAGTTGAACTTCCCGCGATGCTCGAGGGTTCGTTTCGAGTAATGAACCCCATTGAAGTCAATGGGCGACTCGAGCATTTTTGTATATCGCCGATGCTCGCTAAGGTTTTCATTTGTGAAAACCTGGGAAATTCAAGAAAGTGATGGGAACGACACAGAAACAGATAGGGCAGGCGAGGGGCTACATGTTGGGCTGCATCTCAAGTTCCCAGGTCCCAGTATTAAGCCACAATAGTAGCAAGAGTGAGACCCCCCCCCCCCCGCACTGTCAGCATAAAGATCGTTCTCCTCTGCCACAGCTGTAACAGCTGTGGCAGAGAAGAACGATGTTAGCCCATTGAATTCAATGGAGCCGGCAATACAGCCGGCTCCATTGAAAGCAATGGGCTGCCGGCGATCGCGGGATGAATTGTCGGGAAGGGGTTATATATATAAGCCCTTCCCTGCAATTCATCCAGAAATGTGTAAAAAAAAAAAAATATATATATATATATATACTCACCTGGTCCCGGCAGATGGAGTTCAGCGCGGCCGGCGGCAGTCCTCCTGAACTGCTCTGAACAGCTGTGAGTAGTATTCAGCAGCCGGGGATTTAAAATCCCCGCCTGCTGAAGGAGCTGCCTCTGATTGATCACAGCCTGACCAATCAGAGGCAGATCTCACTCACACACCCATTCATGAATTTATGAATGGGTGAGTGACTGCTGCCTCTCATTGGCTCAGCGGGACCAATCAGAGGCAGCTCATTCAGCAGGCGGGGATTTTAAATCAGCCAAGTTTTTTCAGCCAAACTAAAAACCAAGTGACTTCAGACTGTGTAAGAAGGAGCGGCTCCATGTTTGTGTACTGTGAATGGAGGCGGGCTAGGACGATCTCCGGCCCGCTCCACCTTCATTCATTTGAACGACTATCGCTCCTGTTTAAAGGGGTTGTCCCGCGCCGAAACGGGGTTTTTTTTTTTTTTTAACCCCCCCCCCCGTTCGGCGCGAGACAACCCCGATGCAGGGGTTAAAAAAACAAACCGCTCAGCGCTTACCTGAATCCCGGCGGTCCGGCGTCTTCATGCTTACCTGCTGAAGATGGCCGCCGGGGTCTGCTCCCTCCGTGGACCGCAGCTCTTCTGTGCGGTCCATTGCCGATTCCAGCCTCCTGATTGGCTGGAATCGGCACGTGACGGGGCGGAGCTACACGGAGCCGGCATTCTGCACGAGCGGCTCCATTGAAGAGAGCAGAAGACCCGGACTGCGCAAGCGCGGCTAATTTGGCCATCGGAGGGCGAAAATTAGTCGGCTCCATGGGAACGAGGACGCTAGCAACGGAGCAGGTAAGTAAAAAACTTTTTATAACTTCTGTATGGCTCATAATTAATGCACAATGTATATTACAAAGTGCATTAATATGGCCATACAGAAGTGTATAGACCCACTTGCTGCCGCGGGACAACCCCTTTAAGCACAGGAGCGACAGTCGGGCAGCAGTCTATGGTACCTTTACCATGGCTGCTTGTAGAGGGTATGGTATCAAAAAGTAGTTCAAATGACAGAAAGTGAACAATAATCGTTCAGCCCAACGCACGCCAATGACCAAAAAATGAACAATAATTGTTCACTTTTTGCTCGTTATTACTTTTATGCAGGCATGAAAATCATTGTTGACTCGTTCACTTATTGTTCGGTTTAAACGGCACTCATTCAGTCGTTTTCATTCACTGATGCAACGAATGTGAAAGACTGAATGATTTCTCGTTTGAACGAACCAACAATGTATCTTCTGTATAAACAGACTGCACGAGCAAACAAGCAAACTCTGACATCATTCGCTCACTCAAACGATAAATCGGCTCCTCGTAAAAGGCCCTTAAGCGTGATAATAGTCTGTTACTTCCTGTTCTGTAGAGAAAAAATGAATGCGGTAATCTCATTATCATCACAAGCAGGATAACAATAAAAGGTGACTCCTATATATAGGTAACACAGGGTCCACCATTCACAATAGGTGATGCCACAGCTTGTCTATTTTCCCTCCATGCAAAAACCTTTGCAGAAGTTAGAGAACATATCTAGAACACTCTCCCACAGAAGTCCATGGGAAAGCCCCTGTCCATTGTGTGGCAGGTCAGGGATTTCTGCCGTAAAGCATAGGATATAAGTGAACAGTGCTGCCTCTTTTCCAACAGAGGTCACTAAAATTAGTTTTGAAGGGCAGACTTTTTTTACATCAAAAGTTATTTAACAGCCTTTTCCTTTATTTATCTTGCTTTGAATTGTGTTATTAATGTCTATTCTCATGAACGAAAATTTCTGGAAAAGCAGCTGCATACTGTATCAGTTTACTGAAGGTAAATACCCGCAAAATAGTCCCTGCATTTCCATTCTTAGGTATCAAAAGGAAGGGCAGTGTCCAAAAAGAGATAAACGAATCACAAAAAAAAAAAAAAATGAATTCACAAAGCCATATTCTGATTAAAATTCAGTCCATAATGTGTCCACAAACCTGTAGACTGGGTTCACACAGGATAGTTTATAACCAAAAGCCATAAGTAGAGTCTAAAGGAAAGATAAAAAGTGCTGTATGAGCCTGACTGTATTTGTCAATTACCTCAACTATTTTTTAACTACTATATTATTTAGCGGATGGCTGAGCAGGACGTGTAGGAGACAGGCTCCCGCTTCACTCACCCTTCCCACAGTGAATTTACCTCCAGATCAAGGCGATTTTCACTCAACCAGGACGCGATGAAGAAGAGGACAGCACCTGAGGCCAAGCTGCCGGCAGAGAGCGGAAGAAAAGGCAGCATGGAACGTTTTCTCGGCACTCCGGGCCCAAGCGGGAGAAAAACAAAGATGGCGGCGGAGAGCACCCGCGCGCCCCTACCTTCAGCCGCTGATGCAGTGCCGCAGTACCCAACTCCGCGGCCCCCACCGGCGGAGACCATATCAGGAGAGGCAGCGGAAGAGTGCTCCGTCAGTACTGCATGCCCAGGAGGGCGGAAAATAAAGATGGCGCCGACCCAGTCCTCGGAGAGCACATGTGAGCCCCGGCCTTCCACTGCAGAGGCGGCACAGCAGAGCCCGACCTCAAGGCTCTCACCAGCAGAGACCACCCCGGGAGAGTCAGAAATAAGGGAGACATCTAAAGGCCCAATGGACGCTGATAGCCTGGAGCCTGACACCCATGTGGAGACACCAGGAGGCAGCAAAACTGTGAGTAGAGAGCACACCAGCCCACTCACAATGAGGAAGCAGCCCAAACAATTCATAAGACCAGTAGGAATATGGATCCCCTGGGATGGTCTTTGACGGCAGAATTAAGCCCACCCAGTAGCCCTGAATACAACACCACTGAAAGGGCCACAACTAGGGGTGATATTGATGCTCGGAAAGTGCGCATTATGTCAATCCCTACAAAGGATGAACTGCATGCATTATTCACTAGATTTGAAACATCTAATAAGCAAGCTCTGGAGCAAATTCATTCCGATATACATCAAATGGGCCACAGGCTTATACAGGTGGAGGAGGCCCAGGAGGGGACCACAGCCATCTTAGAGTCTCACAGACAGGCCATTCAATTCCAAGCGGATCATATTAACAACATTACAATGCACCTTGATGACCTTGAAAATAGGAACAGGAGAAACAATTTATGCATCCGAGGTCTGACTGAAAAAATTGAGGGTCACCAATTAGAGGACTGGGCCCAAACCTTCTTTCTGCAGCTACTCGGTTGATCAACAGAGAATCTGGTCGTAATTGACAGAATCCACAGAGCACTAGAAGCTAGGGTGACTAATCCGAATCGGCGCAGAGATGTAATTTGCAGGATCCATTTTTTAAAGGATAAAGATGCCATCTTACATGCCGCTAGAGAAAGGGGAGACCTTTCACACAATGGTAGACCGATTATCATACTGCAAGACTTAACACGCCATACGCTGCGTCTCAGAGAGGCTCTGAAACCGCTTCTAATAGTGCTCAAGCATAGCAGCATATCGTATCGCTGGGGTTTTCCATTTGCTTTGATAGCTAAGAAGGAAGGCAAAACATCCACTCTATGTACACTGGGTGATCTGCCTAAATTCTTGGGAACATTCCAGCTTCCGATGATTGCCCTTCCGGACTGGCCCACGGTCCCGAACCTGATTGCGCCTACGGCACAAGAACATTGGCAAACCGTTCAACCCAAACAGCGCCGTCAGCACCGAAGAGGCCTAGCAGCTGACACTTGAAGTTACGGCATCCGTTGAATAGTGGAACCCCACCCCATTTCACGTATTTAGTTTCGGGAATTTGGTGTTGGGGTATTTGTCATAGACGAGACCGGCCCTTCCCTTTCCCCTGGAAATCCCATAACCCGGTGGCAACACAGTTCGACTTGAAAGTTCAGCCCATGGGCAACAGGGGAGGAAGCCGACCTCGGCCTAAATGATTAAGGGAACTGCGCTTCCTTACAATGAGACGCGAACCTACTAAGCATATTATTCACTGGTTGATACATTTTGACATGTTACGGGTTTACATTCGATTAATTTGGAAGGTTTTACAAAAAAAGGCCCTCAGGGGTACTTCAGCCTATCCACGTTCACTCTGGGGGGGAAGAAGTGAGCAGGGACCGATCCTGTTTTGGTTGGCACTAGAGATGAGCGAGCATATTCATTAAGGGACGATACTTGAGCGAGTATCGTTCTTTTCGAGTACCTGCCTGCTCGTCAGAAAAGATTCGGGTGCCAGTGGGGGTGAGCGTGGGTTGCAGGGGGGGGGGGGGGGAGAGATCTCCCCCCTGTTCCCCCCCCCCCCCCCCACCGCCTCCCTCCAGCACCTGAATCTTTTCTGACGAGTAAGCAGATACTCGAAAAGGACGATACTCGCTTGGTGACGTGGAACTCGCTTTTCCACAGATCTAGATTTATAGCTCAAAAGGTGGGGGGGGGGGGGGACTACCCAATTCAGGCACGACCAACAACCTAATCAATACCTTGTTTTTTATTTTATTTGAATAATTAATAGATGTTGTATGAGAAATTCGAAATTTATTTGAGTTATTTTATTGATAAAACAGTCTGCTTTGCTGAACAAGAAAGTTGATCAGAAAATGAAGACACATTTTTGTACGTGTAAATCTGCTTATCTGATAAAATGATGCTACACCTTTGTACTTATCATACCTACCTGGCAGACCAAATAAAAGTTTTTTTGAACCATAACTACTATATAATTTAAATATCTCAGTACCTCATTAAAATCCCATGTGGATACATCATTGAGGGTACAGTTTCTTAGGAGTACCTTTTCATTTCTTACATCCAAGCATAGAGACTCTGTTGCTCTTAATTGGATCTTCTTATCATAATAGACAAGTACCTAGAAAGTAAAATACTTGAGTATTGCTAAACTATCACAATAAGTACATCTTAGTATCAATTATATATAGACATGAACAAAAGCTAGTGTGGTGTACTAAAGCACAGTCAAATGGACCTCAGAAGCAATTTAGCCATTGTCTCGGCACAAATGTCGGATGTTTGGAGAAGTAAAGTAAACAGATGGTTTCGTTTATGGGATCTAAGTTATTTTACCAAGCTCATGGTATGGCATTGCCACAGAATATAAAGGGAGATTCAAAGGTAAAGGCCACCTGAAATATATTCTGAACAAAGTAGGAAACTTTCAGGAACAATTAGGTGGCAGAAAAAGTTTTAGCACTATGGTAGTGTCTATCGTCCCATTTTGGTGGCAGCCATGTTGGATTTAACCCAAGTACCTTCAGTAGATAGGGGGCATGAGATAAAGGACTTAAAGGGGTTGTCTCAAGGCAAAATTGAAAATTTATTCTCTGCCCAGTCCCCCTTCTAAAGCAAACATCACAATGTACCCGTGGAAAGCGTTTTTAAAGATGGTTTCTACTCACCATTAGAGCATTTCATGAATTTCATCAGAAATTGATATGTGCAGTCACCTTTTTCAGTACTTTAAACTATTTTTGAGTTATGGTTGATGTCATGTTGAGTATTATTAAAATGATGTTGAATTATGTGGCATGGAATACACTAATCGCACGTCTTTTCAGGTATCAGAAGATGCGTTGACAATCCAGGACAGAACTGAGATCATCCTGGTTGTCAGTAACAGAAGTTCACGGGAAGTGGCCAAGGTTTTCAATCAAGAATAAGGCCGTGAGAGTTTGAAGTAGCACTATATACTTAGTTGCCAATTTATCGATTATGGACATAAAATCTCTTTTGATGACGAAGAAATAAATATATTGAAATGTGTCGCGCCCTTTACTTATCCAATAAAAGCAGACGGGGACGGATTTATTTTAATAGATTTGACTATAATAATAAAGATCAGTTTTATAAATTGTGGAAATCCAGGTTACCCAATGTGACTAGTACTGAGAAAAGCAATTTAACCCTTTCCAATCCACTGTCTGACGTCTGAAGACATTCTGATTGTAGGCTGTACAGCTCTGATGTCAGAAGACGTCCGGCAGGGTATTCTTACTGTATATTACTGGTCGCTCTGTTGTGGGAAGCCTCTCCAGCATGTCACATACCGTAGTACTGGCTCTAGCCAGCAGATGGCACCATTGTATAATGGCAGAAAGAGAAAACCTCCTAGGAAACCCTGAATCTAAAATTGGATTGCAAAGGGTTAAAAGATAGGGTATCTAAGTAGAAAAACATTCTCTCTATTCATTAAACGCACTTTTTCCTAACCACAATCTCTTAAAGGCTGATAGGGTGGGATATACTTTCTATGGGCGACTTCAGCCATCTGGACCTCGTTAGGCTAAATAGCCTTTTAAATCAGGTCGGGGGGGGGGGGGGGGGTGTTGTCGTGTATGATGCATGTGAAATGGCCCTGCTTGCGCAAAAGGTACGGTACTGTGCGCTGATACCTGCGCAAATCAACCTCGTCCGCTGCGCAAATACGTTGTGCTGAGAGTCTGAGACTTGTTCTAATGATCTTGTATAGCAAATAAAGGTTAAACATTACCTGATTCATTTTTTCATCACATCTGGAAAGCTCAATCAACTGAATTGTTCTGTTATAAAAATACTGCACACACTGTCCAGCCCCGGAATTAAAAAGCTGTAAAAGTTAAAGAAAAAAAAAGCTGGAGTAAATATTGGCCCCGTAAATGTATTGTGCTTGTGTGTAGGATTGTAAACATTTCAGTGTTTGAGTGGAAAATTAAATTAAACTTGGTTCTTAATTAAATTTAAAGAAATGAGCTCTAAAGTGTTTACAAGAAGAATCCAAAGTAGAAAAAACAACTAATTCAATTTAAAGAAGTATTCTCATCTCAGACATTTATGGCATATCCACAGGATATGCAATACATGTCTGCTAGACACGGGTCCCACCTCTGGGGCCTGCACTTCTCTCTAGAATGAGGGGACCCCATCCCGCCTTACTGACCACCGCATCCAGGTTCTAAAAGTTAGCAAAGTTTTACAGATACAGCTGAACATCCTGTGCAACTCAGTTTTTTTTACTCCCGTATTAGTGAACAGGATTTACGGAAATAGCGTAGTGCAGTGACCTGTGTGGTTTACACATCTCACAAGTTATGGGATCAGGGCAGCTCGCTGTACAAAGGTTTACATAACTTCCATTCACTTCTGTGGGCAATATGTAAAGTATGTATCTCAGGGTGCTCAGCCATTTCTGTAAAATATCGCCATCTCTCGGAGCCTGTATGCAGTGACCGGCAGGATGACGGCAGGCAGGCGGGATAGAGGTGCAGATGAGAATAACCTTTTTTAACCCATTAAGAACCAGGCACTGTAAATATACAGCACCTGGTCCTGGGCAGAGGCGTAACTTAAAGCTCCTGGGCCCCAATGCAAAATGTGTAGCAGGGTCCCTAATTATAATGTTTTATTAATAGTATTGGGCTCCCTATATGTAGAAGACAGGCCTTATGGGCCCCCTAAAGCTCCTGGGCCCGGGTGCGACTGCATCCCCTGCACCCACTATAGTTACGCCCCTGGTTCTGGGCTCAAAGCCTAGCTGTATGTAAAATTACGGCGGGGTTTTAAGCTTCCTGCTCTGCAATCAATCAGAGAGGCAGGACAGGTTGTCAGCTGTTAGTCACAGCTGATAACCCGGAGGAGAAGGCAGGAGGGGTTTTAACCCTTCCTGCCTGATCCTTCTCTGAGTACACAGCGATCAAAGAGCACTGTGCACTCCAAAAGTGAAAGTAGAAGTGTAACTTTCACTACAGCAGCTGGGGGTCATGTGACTGCCAGCATTCCCTGCTATAGCAGAGCTGCAGGGTCATACTAGACCCTGACCAGCTCTGCCAGTGACTATTGTCACTACAGGGGATGTTTTACCCTGTAACTGGGGCTCCTATGGATGCTACAGCGGGAAAGTGTCAAATAAAAAAAAAAGTGAATGTCCCCCAGAGGTTTTATATGACGCCACGGTGGACATAGATAGTAAAAAACATAATTACATACACAAGTAAAACAAAATTACAGAATAAAACAACAATATATACATAAGAAAGAAAATAACCCAAAACCGACGTCAACCAAAACCGTCGCTATAAGCGCCCTGTAATCCAAAACCATACATATTATATATCAAAACGTCCGAAACAAAATGAGGAACCCGTTACCGTTCTTTATTTTAGCCTAAATATACTAATTAAAAAAAATAACTAGAAATGTAAAAAAAAAACAAATTTCTTAGCGTTTTACCACCAATAAAACTAAAAAACAGGAAAAAAGTCAGTGAAAAAATTATTAAAAAATAGCCCTATATGTCATGGAAAAAAAAGGTTGCAAAAATAATTTTGATAACTAAAGGGAAAAAAATAGGGCTGTAAAACCACCACATGGGTAAAATCCCTAAAAAGTATCTGGTCCTTTAGGTACAAAACAGCCGGGTCCTTAAGGGGTTAAGTTTTAGTTACACATAGAGAATATTTCTTTACTTGTCCTGATGAGTGAAGCACCGGATATGTACTGTTCATGGCAGGATCAATATCAGATAAAAACCAGGTGAATCCTTTACATCCCAACCTCAGGCGGAGTTGCTTCAGATCAGTGACGTCATTCATCTCTATCTAAAGCAGAGAATTAATATGTTGTAATTCCAGATAATGACACTAGGTAGGACAAGTGAAAACAATCTGCTCTGAAATGATGCTTGTGTCAGATATGTTACTAGAATGGGATAGAGTAGTCCTCTTCCTCCAAATTGTTTCCTTTTTTTGATCACAGCGCTGCCATAAAGGAGATGCAGTGGTCCAGGGAGTTTCCCACCCGCCTCCATTCACAGTGAACAGACAGTCGTTCAGAAGTGAACAACTGCTGTTTACGCTGAACGACACGTCGTTCGGTTTTCTGCACGATGAAACTGAACGACTAACCAATTCTTATTCAGTCGTTGCATGCATTTACATGGATTATCTTCAGATTCCTGGCAGACCACGGGAATTTGGACGATTCTGAATGAATCATTCTATGTAAAAGGGCTATTAGAGATACCGCCCTTTCATGGTTAAACCTTCCCTGTATGGAAATTAGACATGCTGTCAACCTGAGATTAACCATGCACCCCACTCCCCATCAGTAGCCTCAGACGGACTGATTTTGCAAGAAAAGGGGGTCTTCCAGCTTGCAGTATAAAGGTCTACTCTGCAAGTGTATAAGAGAAGTGCAATTTTTAGGTACATTCAAATATAAAATGTATTTGGGGGTGAAAATACATGCATCAAAGTGTACATAGCCTTTAAGCTCAACTGCTGAGCTGATTATAGAAGAAAGATTTGACAACTTGATATAAGAACCTTTATACAAATGGAGCTTTGTATTGAAGTTAAGATGCAGCGCACAGTAAGTTCTCACCAGCTTAGTTACCAATTCTTTTCCAAGATGATGGTAGAAGATGTCTTTGTAAGTGTCCATCCAAACCTCTGCTATTCGAATTTTATTTTTTAACAATGTCTCATTCTGAAACGTACTGTATGTTTGATTCTTAAGCAAGTGGCCAACTCTTGAACATGGTACGATTTCTACTGATCCACCACAGAGCCAAACCTGTAAAGGAAATGTGCTGTAAGAAAAGGGCTTGAATGGGTTGTGTTATGTTTGAAAGTTATTGGTGAGGGTCCAACCTCTAGGACCCTTACAGATCCTGAGAATGGGACGGCCTGAAGTCAGGGAAGTGGCAGTTGCATGAGGGATTAGCAGGAGGCTAAGTTGTTGGATAGGGTATAACTTTCAAGTATGGCACAACCCATTAAATACATTCAGGTATAAAGAGCTTATATTCTTTGGATTCTGTTTTAGTTAAATGCTATTTTGTTTTTTAACTTACCCGGATGGAAAGTTCAATATTTTCAACCCCTGAGACATTCATGAATGTATCAAATGCCCCAATGTTCTGGAAGTAGTGACGATCAACAACAATAACATATCCTGGTATTACTGGAGACCTAGTTCAACAAAACATAACAAAATCTACTCAAATGTAAAACATTTCCACACTTATCTTTAGCATAAGTAAATAACATGCATTTTCAAGTTAGTAAAGGTCCATTAATATCTGCATTGGAGGTTCCTTTTGGGACGTCCAACGCAGTTGGGGCAGAAAATCCTTGATGAAATAGTGCAGCACGCTGGGGCTTTTTTTCCGGTAAAATGCTGTTCAGAATGCTAAAAAACCGGATGCACCCCATTATTGTCAACAAGGCACATTCAGGACTATTTGGCTTTGGGATATGCCAGATCCAACAGTTTCAGTATTTCCATTTTTTGGCTCTGAAGAGAAAGCCAAACAGCAGAAATCACTCAGAGTCATAGTACAGATGTGAATGGGGCCCAAGTCATAAAAATGCTAAATTTTAACCAAACCCATCTATATTGCAGTTTCACTATAAAAAGCCTTTTCCAGGATCTAAAACAAGTGTAGTGTAGGGTTACCTTTCATGAACCTATATTTTATCAAAATAGAAAGATATGTTTTTTTTTCGATATAGCACATGGATAGGCCAGGTTTACCAAAGTGAGAGCCAGTTCAGGTTACTAGTTCTTCATCCTGGCTAATAAAAGGGTATCCTCAATAGGGGCCTCTCTATGATTCCCACATGCCTCGAAAGGCCATATTTAATGGAGTTATCCTAATGAGACAACCTGTTTAAGTACAGGTAGCTGTATATAGTATAAAGTAGATCACTCACAGTGTGATACATCAACAAATGTGTTTACAGCCATGTGAGTGCCTAACAACTTCATCCTGAGTGGTGTATGTAAATATTACCTGAATGGAACGATGGGAGATTGCCGTACCTTCTGATCACTTTCTGACAGAGTAACCCAATGGAAATCGAGGTTCCAGTCAAAGACTCCTTGTCTCAGGTCAGTAGAATGATAATACTTAAACGTTCTCCAGTCAATTACATCTAAAACTGGGGACACTATACAATTCCTTGAAAAAGAGAAGGAAAATATCTGTTTCCTTTTTTTGTATATTGAATCATTAAAGAGAATGTTTACTAATAGTTACAGTTCATACTTCTCAGCAATATTCCTTTTCGGGCTTGTTTACATAGCCATAAATATTTCTTGTCCACATTGGATTTCAAGGGAAATGTATTGAAAGTGTCCTCTGCTAAGTTTTGCCTTTTGTCCACACAGAACTGCTGACTTATCTACATAGGTGTTGTGGAGCAGAGAAGCATTACACCTTTATTTGAACTAAAATTGCAGAGGAGTAGCTGACGTCTATTCTACTTCTTTTCTGGGACCTTTAACCCCTTTAGTGGCACGCCCGGAAAATCTTCGGGGCTTCCTGCACTGACCATGCAGGTAAACCCGGGAAGATTTCCATGGACAGCTCTAGTGCTGAAATGTGCAAAGCACAGAGCTGTCACCTGAAATCTTCCAGGGTTTTTATTGCAATGTTGACACATTTAAAAAACCTGCCCTGTGAGGCATGACATGGTAATAATAACCCTGCCACTGAAGGGGTTAATAAAGCTGTCAGCATCCGCATCAGGGCTAAATTAATCTTTTAACCTCAAGTATGCGCCCACTGCAAGTGCTCTGCAGGTGGGAGTTCTTCCTCCACTGCTCTCCTTCTTTGTCCAATCAGATGCTATACAGCATTGATTGACAGCTGTAGATTCTATTCAGAGGGTCACTACAGCTGTCAATCATTGTTCTAGAGCATCTGATTGGACAGAGAGTGAGAACACTGGAGGAAGAACTCCCAACCGCAGAGCACTTTTCAGTGGGCAAACACCAGAGATTAAAAGTTGAATTTTGTCCTGATGTGGCTGTTGACAGCTTTAATAATGGTATGATGCCTCCCTGCTCCCTAGCCCCTATGTAGATCTGTCTGCAGTTTTGAATTTGCAAAACTGTTGACAGAACCCCTTTAAGACGATCCTTAAAATTTCAGGATGTTACCAATCAAGGTACTATTTTCCAACAAGTGTACTAATAGAACTAAAGTCTGAAGATTAAATCACAAAAAATTAAATAATTAAGGTATAGCTCTAGTGAAAGATTAAAACTAGAGATGAGCGAGCGTACTCGGAAAAGCACTACTCGCTCGAGTAATTTGCTTTATCCGAGTACCTCCCCGCTCGTCCCTGAAGATTCGGGTGCCGGCACGGAGCGGGGAGCTGCAGGGGAGAGCGGGGAGGAACGGAGGGGAGATCTTTCTCTCCCTCTCTCCCGCCCGCTCTCCCCTGCTCCCCGCTGCGACTCACCTGTCAGCCGCAGCGGCACCCGAATCTTCAGGGACGAGCACAGCGATACTCGGATAAAGCAAATTACTCGAGCGAGTAGTGCTTTTCCGAGTACGCTCGCTCATCTCTAATTAAAACTAAGATCTGTATGTACAGGATGTATGTGAAGCCTTTCCTATCAAAGTTCAGTTGTTGTTGCTGCAGATCTCTTGTTCCTGATTCACTTGCAGAAAGTTGTTATCCTTCTCTACTATCTTGCAGTGTCGATCTGTAATTTGGTCCAGTTCATTTTTTTATGTACAGCCCTGCTTGCTCTCATCACATTTTCCACTTCACTTGAATCGGAGAGAGTTTGCATTACCATTCTGAGCCTCTGCACAGTGTACAGAGCTGTGCTATTCCCATCTGACAGCAACATTGGGTAAAAAGCTGATCAGTGGGAGGTCCTGAGTGTTGGCAGTCCCTTGCCAATCTGATATTGATGACCTATGTTAAGGATACGTCATCAATTGTATACTCCCAGAAAATTCCTTTAAGTGTTTGAGTGAAAGTGAAGAATGAGTCCATATGTTGTGGTTGATGTACAGCCAAGATGTAGTAAAAAGAGCAGGCAACAAAACCATACGTCAAACAGGCACTATAACCTTAGTGGCAAGTAACTGGCTTCAGTCACCTCCAAATGGGGTTGTCAGTGGCGTAATTATTGGGGCTGCATTTGTGACTGAGCCTCATAGTCTAAAGCAGTGTTCCCCAACTCCAGTCCTCAGGGACCGCCAACAGGTCATGTTTTCAGGATTTCCTCAGTACTGCAGAAGTGATGTAATTATTGTAGATGCCTCAGACATTGCAACAGGTGTTCTTAGTATAGGATATTCTGAAAACATGACCTGTTGGTGGTCCCTGAGGACTGGAGTTGGGGACCCCTGGTCTAAGGTGCCTACAAGCTCTTCTACCACATCAGTCATGGGATGGCATTCAAATGTTTGACATAGAGCCCAACATTCTCTTGTTATGAACTGGGTCGTGTCTTCTCTTCCATGCTGGACCTTTGGTGCTAATTTTTGTGTTACAGACCCATCCAAGGATCTCCAGGCACTCCTGTTGGTCAGTTGTACCCTGCATACTACAGTGTAAGAGTAAGCTAGGGCTCAGACAGCAATATAGAAGTATTCCAGAGTATAAATGCTGACTACTTTTAGATACGCAAGGTAACTTCTGTAGCTCTTGGATCTAGTCATCACATAGAATATTCCAGCACAGGCAACATTGTTTTTCTCTCTCACCTGTTTTTCATGATTCTGCTCAAAAGGGGTTCTAGCCATCCAGGGTGACACTCACAATGTGGGTCCATGAATACAAGGATTTCTCCAGTTGCCCTTGCTGCCCCAAGCATTCGACCTCCAATGACACCAAGTCTTTTATTGCTTCTTATTAGTTTTACGCCCCCAATTCTAGAGACATATTCACTTAGGGCAGTCTTAAGATGACCTGAGGTTAGAACATATGAATAAAGATATAAATATGTAGTGTTTACTACATGTGGTATAATTGTCTGTATTCAGCTAGTGTTTCACACTGTCAGGCAGATAGATGTGGATTCACCTTGTCACATACCGGTTTGACTTTGGGCTGTCTAAGGTGACAGCAGCAGGGGAACTGCAGTTTTTAATTCTTAACCCCCTCCAAATGGGATACCGGCTTTACTGTGGGGTCCCCAACCATTAGACAAATAGTCCTAGTTATTTGGCTGCTGACGCTGCAGATCCTCTAGGTCTGAACAGGGGCATAATGAGCAAACAAGTTGAAGTCAGGGCTGGCAGCACATGTGCATAAATGAAGTCCAAGCTGAAAGTCAGGGCAAACAGCAGACAATAGAAGAGTTCAAAATACAAAGCAGAGGTCAGGAAGCATAGAAGACAGGGTGGTCAGAAAACAGACAAAGGTCAGAACCAGAAATACACAGTAACTGGGACTTTGTCACAATTGCTTAAGCTTCCTCTATGGGTAAAATATGCCTAATATAACAGATGACAGATGGCAATTAGTGGGGTACAAGATTAAGGAGTGTGTGCTGGCCCTTTAAGAGAGGGGATGGGAATGCATGTGAGCCCTACGGGTAGGGATCTGGGGGCAGGTAGGGACTGAAGAGTGCCTGAAACCGGCAACAGAGATGTGATGTGACACACACAAGATAATTTTTTCTTATTAGTAATATGGCTATATTGATATCCTAGTCTTAGACAGTGTAAGGCTATGGTAAAGGGCTTTTCATATGGGATTATAAAGCATGAACGCTTGTGAAATACTCAGCATGCACTTCCTTTGTCTATTATTAGACTTATATTAGGATTCTATATGTACACAGTGACTGGAAAATTGAAAAAAAAAAAAAATTAAAAGAAAAATTGATATAAAAACTTGATTTAAATAATAGTGTTTTTCTGCTGACACATTACCTTTAATGATGTGTCGCAATTAGAGATGAGCGAGCGTACTCGGAAAAGCACTATTCGCTCGAGTAATTTGCTTTATCCGAGTATCGCTGTGCTCGTCCCTGAAGATTCGGGTGCCGGCACGGAGCGGGGAGCTGCAGGGGAGAGCGGGGAGGAACGGAGGGGAGATCTTTCTCTCCCTCTCTCCCGCCCGCTCTCCCCTGCTCCCCGCTGCGACTCACCTGTCAGCCGCAGCGGCACCCGAATCTTCAGGGACGAGCACAGCGATACTCGGATAAAGCAAATTACTCGAGCGAGTAGTGCTTTTCCGAGTACGCTCGCTCATCTCTAGTCGCAATGCTTGTGAGGTATCTAAAAGCATTTCAAAAGGAACTGGGAAGCTGAAACCAGAAAATGCCATGCGATACTAAACTAGTGAACACAATTGCACCAGCATAACAGCCCAATGACGGTTGGAGTAAATATATGTGTGTTACATATGATGATCAGGATATGTATCGTTATTTCTCTCTGATGCTTATATAATAAGCATGCTTTTCCACTCAACAGAAATGTACTGCTTCTAGTGAATACTATAGCAAGTCACATACCTAGTTGATAAGGTTGAAAAAAGACAATCAAGTCCAGCTTGTAATCATACATTGTTGATCCACAGGAAGGCAAAAAAATCCTATGACGCGAATGCAAATTGACCCATAATCGGGGAACATATTATTTCCTGACTCCAAATACTGTATGGCAATCAGAATAAATCTCTGTATCAACATCCATATAAAGAAATCTAGTATCACTCAATTGGATGACTTAGGAGAGGTAAGCGACCTGATTTACTCCATATCAGATGTGTCATACTTCATTCTAGCCCCACTTCAAAAATTGCACCTTACACAGATTAGTAAGCAATGTACATTTCTCAGACTCTCTTTGGTGTAGACATCATTTTGGGTTCCAAGCAGGGGCATGACTATAGAGGGTGCAGGGGATGCGGTTGCATCCGGGCCCAGGAGCCTTAGGGGGCCCATAAGGCCTCCCTTCTCCATATACGGAGCCCAGTACTATGACTAAAGCATTATAGTTGGGGGCCCTGTTACAGATTTTGCATTGGGGCCCAGAAGATTCAAGTTACGCCTCTGGTTCCAAGGATGTGTTGCTAGGAAATCAGCAAGTCAGTGCAGACATGTCTGTAGTTAAAATCTAGTAATAGCACTGATGATAAGACTTCACAGAAGCTCTTTGTAAATGGGAAGGTTCTTAATCACTGCCTTCTAAGCGCCATCGCTTTAGTATTTAAGACATGATTACAAGGTAAGAGTTCTTATTTACGACTGACTGATACTCAAGAGTTACCTTGGTGACTGAGGTCATCTACAAGGATTATTTCTTTCAGGATCCTTTTCGGAGAGTTGTCTAGCACGCTGTGAACGGTTCTTAGTAGTGTAGACCAAGCTTCATTATGGAAGGCAATGATAACGCTAGCAGTAGGAAGATTCTCGCTGTAAAGTTCCTTAAGACATCTGTTGAAAACCAAGACATTATGTGTAAAATAAAGAATTCATTTCTTTCTTAACATATATACAATAATTACCTTGATCAAAGTTGTTTTCTATTACCTAGTTTTGGGCTCCCCATGTCCAAAACTAAATTAAAAAAATATACTCACCAAAACTGCGGTCCGGCGTTGCGGCATATAACAGGTGATGTCACAGGGCCAGCAGGCCTGGTGACATCCCGTAATCTTGTCACATGGGCTTCTAGTGTAGAAGCCCGGATGCTGGTTGATGGAATGTCCCTGCCAGCCTCCCATTGGCTGCAGCGGTCATGTGGGTTAACAACCCACCTCACCGCTGCAGATGATGCAATCAGAGACTGGAGCAGCGGTGGGGAAGCAGTGCGCAGCGGGATGTGAGTATATGTATGTTTTATTTTACACACACCTAGTCTCCCTATTGCCACTAATGCTAGAAAACACTGTTATAGTATAAGTATATATTTAACTCCCCCCCCCAAGTTATACATATAATCACTTTCATTAAAATAAATCCCCCCCCCCCCAAAAAAAAAGGCATCTATATACAGTAGAATTACAATAACCCTCTGTATGATGAAACTGATAAGAGCCATCCTCACTACAACATGCCTGCTGTTATTACTGCTGGAAAACTACTTAAAATCAGGAATTACCTGCATCAAACCATTTTAGAAAAGCCTGTAATTCATCCCTACGTCAACAGTTGTTAAATGACAGCATGTCTTATAGGTTCACAGCCATATATACATGCAGTAGCCAGCCAGGTAACTTTATTGAACCATCTAATCTAGTATCAAAATAAGCATGCTTTAATTTAAAGGGTATGGCCTCCATTGAACACCATATTACAGTTTATATAATCTACATATAACATAATATTGTAAATACAGTATAAAAATATACTACATTACTTATCCTGAATTATAGCCCAGAGCTGCATTCACAGTTCTGCCGGCAGTCAGCAAGCTTGCACATGCACTGGGACGATCAGTTTTGTCCTACATCAGATTACTGTGTGGTACCTGGTATAAAGGATACACTTCTCATCATGTAAATCACCAAATCAAGTTAGGAATAATAGAGATTTATCCTCTGAAGCAAGCTAAATAGTGAATTCAGCTCCACACAGGTTGTAACTGAGGATCATTATAAGCTAAATGTATGGGTTGCGCATGATACGCTGTCCGTATGCAATACATTGCGTATGGGCGGCGTTTCCATACGCATCCCTGCTGTAAACAGAACAGGGAATAAATTTTTTTAAAAAGACAAAACACACTGCGCACGTCTGTGAATACATCATTCGTGGACATGCGCAGTGCCATACGCAGCAAATATGCTGTCTCTGCCAGCAGAGCGTATGGGCTGTAATGTGTAAAATCCCATGGGAGACCCGCAGCGTTCTACACATGCGCCCGTGGGCAGGAGCCCTAACTGTAGAAAAGCTTGAAGAGGCATCTCCATAGGAGGTCTAGTAAGTTGGGTCAGTAGGTTGGGTTTGCTCCAACTGCAGTCGCTGAACGTCCTGCTAGAACTGAAAACATAATCTTCAGTCTGACGAGCAGAATAAGGAATCATGCCTGCAGCAGTGCTTAGCACACAGCTGTAGGTACGACATGTGCATTCATTTAGTGCCTCCGTACAGAGCAATGTTCATACAGGACAATATATCCACATCCAGGTGAAGATAAAAGTTTGTCAGATTTTGCATGAATCTAAAACCTCTGCATGCCTCTGGAGGGCTATAGGGGGATAGTATGGCCGACGTGGAACTATTATGGAACTGTAGTGCAGCCATATACTATTTAATACACAGAAGTATGACATGGGGTGTATATATCATAGTGCAGTGGTGGCGAACCTATAACACGCGTGCCAGAGGCGGCGCGCACAGCCCTCCCTGCTGGCACACGCCGCCGTCAGACGCTCACCACGGCAGTGAATACCAGCAGGGGGCGAGGCTGTGACGCAGCGAGGTCACGTGGGCGAACCTAGAAGCAAGCGATGAAAGAAGAGGCAAGATTCCGCAATGAAGAATTGGCGAAACTGGAAATCGATGAAAGACGAAGGCGACAAAAGTAGAGATATGACTGTATCTATAATAAAGGAATCTAAGTAATAAAACAAAAATACATATTTGGTATCATTGTAGGATTTGCTGTGATCCATAAAAGTCCAACTATCAAAGTAAAGCATTATTTACCCCGCACGATGAACGTCGTCAGAAAAAAAATAAAGAACGCCAGAAATGCGCTTTTTTGGTTACCCTGTCTCAAAAAATAAATGCAATGAAAAGCGATCAAAAAGTCGTATCTATTCTGAAATGGTACCAACACAAACTACAGGACGTCCCGCAAAAAACGAGCCCTCGCACAACTATGTCAATGGAAAACAAAAAAACTATTGTGTGCAGAAGATGGCGGCAGAAAATAATTTTAAAAGATTAGATATCTTCAAAAAAAAAAAAATACAAGTAGTACAGCGAAAACAACAACTATATAAGTTTTGTATCGCAGTAATCGCACTGACCCATAGAATAAAGTTATCAGGTCATTTTTGTTGCAGTTTGTGCGCCGTAGAAATAAGACGCAACGAAATATGGCAGAAATTAATTTTTTTCCCATTTCTCTGCACTTGGAATTTTTAAAAAGTTTTTCCAGTACATTATATGGTACATTCAATAGTACCATTGAAAAATACAACTCGGCCTGCAAAAACCAAGCCCTCATGCAGCGACGGCGATGGATAAATAAAGGAGTTATGATTTTATTAAAAGGGGGGGAGGAAAAAATGAAAATAGGAAAAAACTAAAAAGCTGTCAGTAAGGGGTTAACATTTACCGTACCTACTTTACATTGCAATCATTTTTTTTTACACCACATCAGTTTAATTACCCCATTTTGATAATCCTCAAGAAAGTATACTACATTTACATTGTATCAGATGAGTGAAGAAAGCATATGGATTACAGAAAACGTAAGTAATTACAGTAGAAGACAATGCGTGTCATTGTATGTAGGACATTGTAGATGGCATGAAGAAAAATAATAATATAATCACCCTCTATGTTAGACACACTCTGAAAAAAAATGAGTATCTGGTATGTGAGGGTGTTAATGTGAATATTACACCTGAGACCTGCAGATCCCCTCATTATCTTACATCCAGACATTTTTTTTAAATGCCATAATAATAAGGGGCCGGCTTAGTGACCAGCACAGTTGACAGGCTTCTGTAGAAAGCACAGTACCAGTCATTAAACAGTTAATTATAGATGACTACAAGTGGATGAGGCCTTGGTGATAAACACCTGCAGTCACCATGGCAACTGTGCTGATGTCATCCACAGCTAGGCCTACGTCATAAAGGGCCTACACAAGAAAACTCCATGACGGAAGGGGATACGGCCAGATGCAGCGTGGTGCTTGGTGTGTCTGGAGACCTGGAGCTTCACCATCTGTGAGGGAGGAGGGGACGCCCGCCTAGCCAGCCAGATCAGCCATATTTACCTAGCCAGCCCGATCAGCCATAACTGCGCAGCCAGCCAGATCATGTCTATTATCCCTAGAGATCCATGGGGTGACAGATGCTGCAGCCAGATCTCCGTCATATCCAGTATCCGCTGCCCGGAGAGGTCACATTTGGATATCTCCATTAGGCATCACACGGGCCTCTGCTTTGCCCTCGCCTTGTTTACTAATAACTATCATATGTTCTGTTATAGGATGTATTACTGTAAGTATGATGAAATGTATCAATTCTGATAAATATGCTGTTACATATTGGCATTAACCCCCTAAGCCCGGAGGGAGGGCCGTCCTCCAGCCATGGCTCCCCAGAGGTTTCCTCCACAGGGGGTTTTTCCTCTCCTGAGTGCTGGACGATGACTCTTCGTGAGTCGGAGGTGCGCCATTTTCAGTGTCTTCTTATAGCAATTGGTCTGATCTTATATTTGAGACTCTGAATAAAAATATAATGTTATCTCAAATAAAATGTTGTCAATTTACCACCACATGAAAGTGTCTTGTGTATTTGTTTCACAATCTTTGGTTCGGGGGAGGTTGTTTGGGACTCAAGATCCATCACAAATGTCACAATGATGAAGCCGGACATCCAGTGGGGGCATTTGTAATCCAGATTTATTTCCTCTGCGTTGAAGTCCTCAGACATAAACACAGTGCGGGTCAGAACCTTGGTCCATTTTGCCTCTGGGATCTGATCTAGTTTGGTGCCGATCACCAGAGGGATCTGGTTGCTTGCAAACTGCTCCCGGTCATAGTCCCCGTTGGTCACCAGCACCCTTGTTGGCAGTAGATGTCGATTCAGGGCTTCTAAGGACCAGCGGTTCAGATTCTGAGATGTCTTCTTGTTTGTGAGATCATGAACGAGGACAATACTGTTTGCACCATTGTAGAATACGTCTCTGCTGCTTTTCATGCTGCTTGTGCTGCCCACCGACCCTACAACGTGCCACAACTCAATATAAAATGTCTTCCCCTCCGTGGTCCCCTCCCGATACTCATGAAGCTGGACATCCACCGAGCAGCCAACAGTCCATGATGGGTTTCCCAGGACTTGGTTATGACACAACAAATGGACCAATGACGATTTTTTTCAACACCTGAGTTACCTAGCACCAGCTACTGCAATCATTTTTAACCTGTTAGGGACCAGCCCATAGTGTTTTTATGTCCTGCTTAAGTGGGCTTTAATCCCTGAGGACGTAAAAGCATGCATCCTGCAGGGATTAAAGCCCCATGGGCTATGGACGTGACAGCTCCATGCTGTCGGTGCCCTGAGGTAGCCAACAACATGAAGCTGTCATCCTTGGCTGTGGGGAGCCTCCCGGCAATGGGATCACATTAAAGTGAAAAAAAACTTTTAAAAAAGCTAAAGATTCTGCTGCCCTCATGGATTGGATCCATGGAGGCAGCTGAGATTACTCACCCCCATTCTCCGTGCTGTCCCCCGCTGATCTGGTCCTCTATGACCTGACGCCTGCCTTCTACGCATGCGCGCTAGGCGCCATTACGTCAGCCGCATGTACAGAAGGCCGGGAGCTCCGGCAAATTTGAAATCTCCTGGCTCCCAGCTCTGGAAGGTAGCCGGGAGGCAGGAGATTTTACCGGTAGTCGAGAGGCAGGAGAAGTCACCGGGGACCACATCCAATGGATAATGGCGATCACGTAAAAGTTTTTTTTAAAAGTTGAAGTTTCATCTCCCCTCACCGATGCGATCGGTGAAAGGAGATGAAACATCTTCCCAGAGGCCTCCGCATTTGAATCCGGATGCGATCATCCTCCATGGACCTTTCCTGTTTCTGCACATGTGCCTGCCGGAAAAATGCTGGACACATTCGCGGGAGCTAGGGAGCCCGGGAGATTTTGAATCTCCTTGCTCACGGCAACCAGCGGTCGCCGAGTGCCTGGAGCAGTGACCGGTGGCCTCGTTGAGCGGTCCCCGGTCACGGGATAAAAAAGTAGCGATCTACCATTAGGCAGGTCTCACATAACTGGATAGAAATTGCAGATTCTGGATGCGTTTCATCAGCGGTAATATGCAGATCAATCGCATTGGATTGCACAATTCCGCTCAACTTAGCGGGTCGGAATTACTTAATCACTTGCAGAAAACAGAACGCAGTATGTTCTGTTTTACCATGGATATCTGCGACATAGAGACTATTGTGCTCCATGGTCACGCATATACCCGCAGCCCATACGCAACTACATTGTATACGGGCTGCGGGTACCTGCATCATCGCTAAGCGACGGCGCGGGAAATACAAACAAATAAAGGTGTACTGCGCATGACCGCCTGTGTGAGTATGCAGTTATGTGCAGTACATTACGCGGCCATACCCAGGGTCACAGCCGGGCTCACAGCTGGGAACCGCTGCGGGCCTCCGCAAGCAGATTCCACATACAACCGTGTGAGCCCGGCGTTATTCAGACTGCTACCTGTAATACGTAATTTACTCCAGGAACGCTCGCCTTCCTGCAGTTCCAGGAGCAGCTTGCTGAGCACCTTCTGTGTGAGACCACCACGCCTCAGTAAGATTACAAAGACTCACAGAGCACCACTTTTTATACCCCATCCCTGCTGCTGGGGTCAAGAAATACCCCCCAAAAAAGCATGGGAACAGGAGGGATACCCGGTTTTATTGCCCTATGTGCCCATCCCAACCAGCCTCCGTAATTACCCCTGTCTTTGGACATACCACACAGTTCACATTATTACTTCTATCTAAGATGTAGGGAATGGCAAAAAATGGGGATGGGGGATTATTTTTAGGGAGTCATTTTTTTTTTCTGCACAAATGAGCAATGGGGCCTGGAATTTATTCAGTTGTGCCCTGAAATACAAAGGGTGTTCCATCCATTATAGGGCAAGCAATGTGTCCTGTAAGTAGATTAGGGCCACAATGGGTATGTTTCTGAACACGGTACAAACAGGGGTATCCATTATGGGGTGCAAGTCTTCAGTCATGTGTGTGCTGTACAAAAAAACCTGTTTTTAAATTGACACAATTGCCAAAAAAATTAAAATCGTAATTTTTCCCTTCTGCTTTGCTTAAATTTATTCAAATACTGTGGGATCAAAATAAGCAGTACACCCCTTGATGAATTCGTTAAGGGGTCTAGTTTCAAAATCGGGTTATTTGTGGGGGTTATCCATCATTTTGGCAGCCCAAGGGCTCTACAAGTGTGCAATGGGGCCTAAATCACCTTCAAGCAAAATTTCTGTTCTTAAAGGGGTTGTCCCACAGCAGCAAGTGGGGTTATACACTTCCGTATGGCCATATTAATGCACTTTGTAATGTACATCGTGCATTAAATATGAGCCATACAGAAGTTATTCACTTACCCACTCCGTTGCTGGCGTCCCGGTCTCCATGGCGCCGACTAATTTCTGTGTCTTCTGGCTTTTTTAGACGCGCTTGTGCTGTCCGGTCTTCTGCCTGGTGAATGGGGCCGCTCCGGCGCGCTCGCGTCGGAGAGCTGGTCTGCGCGTCATCGTAGCTCCGCCTCCGTCACGTGGTGCCGATCAGCCAATGAGGTGGCTGTATCGGCAGTGGAACACAAGAAAGGAGAAGAAAATCCACGGTGCACCATGGGAGAAGACCCGCAGTGCACCGTGGGAGAAGACCAGCGGCGCCATCTTTAAAAGAAGAAAAGAAGAAATCTTCAAAGCTGCAGAACGGGGATGCAGGTAAGCGAAATGTTTTTTTTTAAAAACTAACAAATGCATTCTTTTTAACAGGGCATAATGCAGGGGTCTATTGAAAAAAAAAAATTTCGATTTCGGCGCGGGACAACCCCTTTAAGGCCAACGGCTGCTCCTTTCATTTTGGGCTCTGTTGTGCATACGAACATAATATTAGGACCACAATGGGTATGTCTCTGAACACAAGACAAACAGGGGTATCAATTTTGGGGTGTAAGTCTTCATTCATATGCGTGCTGTACAAAAAAATTTTTTTAAATGACACAATTCCCATAAAAATGGAAATCGTAATTTTTTCTTTCTGCTTTGCTTAGATTCATTCAGAAACTGTAGGGTCAAAATACGCAGTACACCCATAGAAAAATTTTTTAAGGGGTTTAGTTTCCAAATAGGGGTCATTTGTGGGGGTTCTATATTGTTTTGGTGGCTCAAGTGCTCTACAAGTGTGCTATGCGGCATGAAACACCTTCAAGCAAAATCTCTGTTCTGAAAGCCCCCAGCTGCTCCTTTCGGTTTGGGCCCCATTTCGGTTTGGGGTATCCATTTTGGGGTGTAAATTCTCATTTTCATGTGCACACTAAAAAGAAAACCTGCCTTTAAAATGACATATTTGCAAAAATATGACATTTTATTTTTCCTCCTCCAAATTGCATTAGCTCCAGAAAAAAAACTGTGGGGTGAGAATACTCATGACACCCCTCAGTGAATACATTAAGGGGTTTAGTTTTTAAAATGGGGGCATTTGTGGGGGTATCTATTATTCTGACACCTATGAGCCTTTGCAATCTTGGCTTGGTGCAGGAAAACAAAGTGTTCCTCAAAATGTTGATAATCAATGTTAAATTCGTATTTCTCCTCAATGGTTAAAAAAAATGAAAACTTTTCAAATGTGCATCCAGAATAAAGTAAACAGATGTAAATATATATTTTATCAAAAAATTGGAAAGTATGTTTGCACATATTTGATATATTACAATTGAAAATGTGAAAAAATGACAATTTTTAAAAAACTTTTTCTAATTTTGGCACTTTTAATAAATGTACACAAATTCTATCTGACTAGTTTTACCACCTAAATGACGTACAACATGTGGTGAAAAAACAATGTCAGAATCACTTGGATATGCAAAACCGTTACGGAGTTATTCTATGTTAAAGTGACACTTGTCAGATTTCCAAAATTTGGCCTGGTCACTAATGTGTAAACAGTCTTGGTCACTAAGGGCTCAGTCAGACGAGCGGCGATCCGCGCTTATTTCCACGTGGAAAAACGTCTGCACTGCTTGCGGACGAAAATCCGCATGACCAGGTCCATTGCCACCCATATGTTCTTTCTTTGGCAGGTGTGGATTTTCGTGTGACCGAGTCCTAAAGGCTTAAGTGTTATTTTATTCTTTTATGACTCCACAAAGTATAGAAGTTTAGCAGTACTTTCACATTTAGGGCTTAGACAGATGGGCGTGATTTAGTCCCGTTATGTGTCTGCATATCAGGATGAAACAAAACCATTTATTTCAATGGATTCCTTTCCACTAGCGGTATTCCCGGGCGTTAATGCTACACCCGAGTAAAGATACTACGTGCAAGGAAGATAGCGCAGGACCCACCTTCCCACTTTTTTGTTCAAACTCAAACGGAATAGCGCTGAGTTTGAAAGTTAAAAAAAAAATAGATTTTTACCTCGTTCCTGCACCGCTGCGCTCTGTAGCGGCGAGCGTAGTTGCGCATATGCAGCAAGAAGAAGCCCTTAGGGCCCCTTCACACGGCTGTGTTTGCAGAAGAAAAATCTGTGCACACTAAACACAGAGAATAAAACCCAGTGATTTTTATGGATTCGTTCTCATCAGCGTGTTTTGCGCGAATTTCCTCTGTGCACAAAAAAATAGGACTTTCTCTATCTTCCTGCGTTTTGCACAGCTATAGCCCCATAGAAGCCTATGAGAAATGCACAAATACGCAAGGGGAAGGGTGAAACACTGCGCAAAATGCACAAAAGGGAGACAGCTGGACCTTATTAGGCTTTAATAGCCAACCAATTCCACGGAAATGGTGTGTGAACTGGCCCTGCATGTGCAAATATTACAGTAATACGTGCTGAGATGTGCGCAACAGTCTGATTACCCGGCTCTTTAAACTTTGTTCTTGCACAAAAATGCCGTGCTGCGGCAAGCGAATCTGAGCAAACATCTGAAGGAGCCCTTACTAGTAAATTTCAAAAGCTGATTTTTTAAAGGACTCTTTCAATTCGGATTTTAAGGATCTATATATGAAAAAACCCCATGAATCACCCAATTTTAAAAACTGCAGCCCTCAAAGTATTCAAAACAGTTTATAGAAAGTTTATTAGCCCTTTAGATGTTCCACAGGAATTAGTAGTTGATCAGACAGGTCAACTCCTCCCATGTAACTATTGTAGTCAAGGACTCAGTCTGGGGTCACTGGTACTGGACAAGGGGTATTGCCATGGGTGTGCATTGTGCTCAATATCAGGACATCCCTCTTGTCCTTATACTTGGCACATAATACGTTGTTGCTACATACTACCCTGTTCTCACACTTCCTTAGAATTTGCCCAAGCAGTGACTTACTGGGGCTTCTCTGTTTATTCCTATTAGTTCCACATGTCACAGTTTTTCTGGAAGCAAAGATCTGGATTAGGTGAACACTGGTGTAAAAATTATCCAGGTACAGGCGATAACTCTGGTCCAGCAGTGGGGGCACCAATTCCCATATGATTTTTCCTGCAGTTCTCAGGAGGTGGGAGTGGGGGGCATTTTTGGTGCTCTTCCCTTTATTCCTTTATTGGGGTGCAGTATAAAGTATCCCTGCTCCAATAGGCCCTAATGTTCGGCTTCTTTAATAGCCCCATAAATAATGCAATGCCCCCAAATTGTGTGATTTCTGATATATCCACAGGGGTCAACTTGTAGGGTTTTGCAAAACTGGAGTTGGGTTTTTCTTGGATGAAATTCTGGGCATGGGTAACAATGTCAGAAATAAAATCATCCAAAAAAAAGAAAACTTAAAAAGTCCACTCCCTCTGCACCCTGCTGTATTAAATTGTACCCTTAAGTTTCCAGTAGAGTCAGGGATCTGTGGTAATCCACGAAGCATCAGATGAATCGGGTCCTCTGAAGTGGCATTGGACACCTCGGGGGTACCGGTTCAGACTCACTTGATGAAGAGGATAATACCAGAAAAATGGGGTCATCCTCTTTACCATAGCTGAGTCTGACTAAGATGCAATAATTGTGTAAGCCACTTCCAGTTAGCAGCCATCTCTGCAGTTTCACTATGTTTGCCACCGTGGCGATACTTTGAGCACAAGACGTAAATGTACACCCTGTTGTAATAAGTACCATGCCCCCATGACAAAACTTGTGTCCTGTGTCATTGAGAAATTAAAGGGGTTTTCTGGGACTACACTATTGATGACCTATCCTCAGGATAGGACATCGATAATTGATCGACTGGGGTCATCTGCTCAGGATTCCTATCGATCAGTTGATTGAAGAGGTTGCGAAACTTGGGTGAGTCCTGTGGTCTCTTTTCGGGCCTATGATATCACTTCAATCCGCCCGAGAGCAGCTCAGTCCCAATCAGGTGAATGGGACTGAGCTGCAATACCAAGCACAGCCACTATGCAATGTACAGTACTGTGCCTTGTAGGGACTGAAGTGACATGGTTCTCACGCCGAGCACTGCTGTCACTTCAATCAGCTGATCTGTGGGGATTCTGAGTGGCGGATTCTCTCTGATCAACTATTGATGGCCGATCCTGAGGATGTTATCAATAGTTATGGCCCGGAAAAACCCTTTATCAACAAACAATGAAGTGATTGGGCACAGTGGAGAAGCTGTAAGCAACATACAATCAGCTTTTCATTGGCTGATAGCATGTAGTTTCCAATCAGCAGAGATTGGAAAATAGATTATAAACTTGTAAGGGAGAGAGAAGTAGAAAGTTGTATACTGTTACAATGTGTGTAATAAAACGGCTTAGGCCTCATGTCCACGGGGAAAATCAGGCCCGCCGCGGATTTTTCATGTAGAATCCACAGCGGGTCCCTCCTGCCCCGCAGACATGAGGCCTAAAAATCAGAATAAACTCACCTGCTCCGGTTGATGCGGATCTTCCTTCCTTTGCAGCTGGATCTTCTTTCTTCGGCCCGGCGGATGTGCTTGGCACGCCGGCAGCGTGCCACGCGCATGTGCGGGACACATCCGCTGGGCCGAAGAAAGAAGATCCGGCCGCAAAGGAAGGAAGATCTGCATCGTCCGGAGCAGATGAGTTTAATTCAGGTGCGGGTCTCCCGCGGATCCGGACGGCTTCCATAGGTTTCAATAGAAGCCTGCGGGAGCCGTCCCTGCGGGAGACCCGCACGAAAATCGAGCATGTCCATTTTTTTCCCACACGTGGATCCGTGCCTGACGGGAAAAATGACATCCGCAGGTATTTAACTACCTGCAAGTGTCCAATGCATCCCTATGGGGTGCGGATCCGCATGCGGGAGAAACGCTGCGGATTTAAAATAAAAATTATCCCGTGGACATGAGGCCTTATTGTGCAGATAAAAGTACATTCACGTGTACACTTTATTAGTCATCTTTGTGGCGTGGT
Source organism: Eleutherodactylus coqui (assembly GCF_035609145.1). Lineage (NCBI taxonomy): Eukaryota > Metazoa > Chordata > Amphibia > Anura > Eleutherodactylidae > Eleutherodactylus > Eleutherodactylus coqui. The sequence goes on along the minus strand of NC_089848.1, from coordinate 57,911,855 downwards.
TGCGAACCTATTACACGCGTGCCAGAGACGGCGTGTAGAGCCCTCCCTGCTAGCTCACGCCGCCATCAGACGCTCACTACGGCAGTGAATACCGGCAGGGGGCGCGGCTCCCTGCCAGTATTCACTCAGCTGCGCTGATCCTGGCGCACACTGTGACTTCAGTCCCCCCTCCCCTGACGTCTCCTTTTAGGTTCCGTGAGAGCAGGGGGAGGAGGCATCCAGCAGCACACTGACGTCACAGTGTGCACCTAGGATCAGCGCTGCCAGCAGCACTGAGCAGAGGAGCAGCGGCACTTCCATGAGTGGGCTGCTGTGGGATGTCACTGTTACTACTGGGGCCGCTGTGGGATGTCACTATTATTACTGGGGGCCGCTGTGGGATATAACTATTACTACTGGGGGCCGCTGTGGGATGTCATTATTACTACTGGGGCCACTGTTGGAATGTCACTATTACCGCTAAGGCCACTGTGGAATGTCACTATTACCACTGGGCCACTGTGGGATGTCACTATTACCACTGGGCCACTGTGGGAATGCACTATTACTGCTAGGGCCACTGTGGAATGTCACTATTATTACTGGGGCCGCTATAGGATGTCACTATTACCGCTGGGGCCGCTGTGGGATGTCACTATTACTGCTGGGGCCACTGTGGGATGTCACTATTACTACTGGGGGTTACTGTGGGATGTCATTATTACTACTGGGGCCGCTGTGGGATGTCACTATTACCACTGGGGCCACTGTGGGATGTCACTGTTACCACCAGGGCCGGTGTGGGATGTCACTATTACCACTGGGGCCACTGTGGGATGTCACTATTACCACTGGGGACGCCATGGGGGTCATCATTACTGCTGGGGTATGTTTGCATGTGGTGGAAATTACCATGGCAAATTCTGCAGCAGTTCTGCATCCAAAAAGCAGTCAAAATCTGCACGCTATCTATTTTGAAGCCCTGTCCTTTTTATAACAACAGAGGTAAAAATCATATGTGGTGATAAGCCCCGCCCCCTGACCTGTTGTCACTTTGCGATAAATAAGTGGGTCTTGGGTTGCAGTTTGGGCACTCGGTCTCTAAAAGGTTCGCCATCGCTGTCATAGTATGACCTATTTGTGGCTGCTGGAGAAAGGTTTTTTTTGTTATAAATGTGTTTGGATGGGTAGTATACATACAGTATTCGGCCGCTCTCACGCAGGATGCTTTTTATCACGATTAGCTCTGTGTCCCAAACGCCGTGGTACAACGCCGCCATTGATTTCAATAGGGTCTTGCAGATCAGCACTCGAACGTGGTGTTCCTAACGCTGTGATTTTTTAGCACTGTTTGCTCGCGTTTTAGTGCTTTTTAACGCACCCCATCACCCATAACAGTGATGTGGTGCGTTAAAAAAACGCTATAAAATGCATTTTTAAAAAGCTGCGCAAAATCACGGTAAAATGATGCGATTTCGTGCTGCATTTTCTGAACGTATGTGTGAGAGCAGCCTAAGTCTACATAAACACATGTATTTATTAAAAGATTTGGAACTTTATTTATATTTCTAGATCTCATTGAGCATTAAAATAAAACCTATTGCTGGGTACATACAGTACTGTGCAAACGTTTTTGTCAGGTATGGAAAAATTGCTGCAAAGAGGGCTTCTACCCACTAGCGTTTTTTTAACGCTGCAATATCGCTGCGTTCTTAACAATTAGAAAGTCCAATTGACATTTGCGTGAAAAAAACGTGCAAGAAAAACGGAAAATAGAAGGGTTAATAGTTTGTCAAGTAAAATGCAAACTGAATGAATGTAAATAGAATCCACATTTGGTGCAACCCCCCCTTCCCTTTGCTTTCAGAACCACATCAATTGTTCTAGATGCACTTGCACACAGGTTTTGAAGGAACTCGGCAGGGAGGTTGTTCCAAAGATTTTAGAGAACTAACCACAGATCTTCTGTGGATGCAGCTTGCTCAAATCCTTCTGTCTTTTCAATTAATCCCAGACTGACTCTATGATGTTGAGATCAGGGCTCTGTGAGAGTCATATCACTTCCAGGACCCCCTGTTCTTATTTATGCTGAGGAAAGCTGTCAATGACATTGGCTTTATATTTGGGTTTGTTGTCCTGCTGCAGAATAAAATTTAGACCAGACTCCTATTTTTGAAAGCATTCTGACTTTGCAACATTTTTCCACATCTGACTAAAACTTTTGCACAGTACTTTATATCAATCTAAGTCAACCTGTCACCAGAAAAATGGTACTATAATCCTTTAAAGGACTGGTATGCAGTGTGTAAAGGTTACTACCGTGTTTCCCCAAAAATAAGACAGCGTCTTATATTAATTTTAGTTCAAAAAGGTTTAACTTTTTTACATGTATAGCTGCCTGGACACTATTTAAACTGACTTTTTAAATTAACTGTTAGCATTGCTTAATTTTGGAGTAGGGCTTATATTTCAAGCATCCTCAAAAAGCCTGAAAAATCATTTTGCATCCTCAAAAAATCTGGAAAATCATGCTATGTCTTATTTTCAGGGTATGTCTTATTTTCAGGGAAACAGGGTAATATCAATTTTGTTAGTACTCACAGTGAATGTCGACCTTCAGGTATTGCCCTGCGTAAAGCAATTTTCTGACTGCCCTCCTCATCCAACCCATGTATGTTCTTAGCTGGTTCAGTTTGCTCATTGTGTGTAACGGCATCATTTTCATTCCTCCTCTTGTGCTGCTTCACTATCCTGTACATGCTCTTCCTAACTTTGTCAAGACGTCTTTGGTTTCCAGGCATCCCAATAGCTATTAGCTCTTCATCCCGAAGAGAAGAAAGTGGAGACAAAACTTCCAGATGAGTTTCTTCAACCGGCTCCAGCAATGAGCCGACACCTGCCCATCCTTGTCCTCCACCGTAGCGATACTGGTTGAGATAAATGGCATTGTCCTCACTCTGGACTTCTGGATCTAACATAGCCACCATGACTAGCAGAAAAACTAATGCCAACATAAGAACTAGTATCTGTAGTTGGCACAGCAGTGATCTGCACCTCTTCCTCAACAACATGTTTCTTGTCGTATAGCAGGGCACACACCGTCATGGTATTTGCAATGATCTTCATTCCAAATCTGTGTTCCTCACCGACTCACGTGGATTGTCCACACACACAAGTCTTGTCTCTTTCCTCTTTACATTCCACTTGTATTTCCTTCTTTGTATATTTCCTTTTCTTTCTCTTCTCTTCTAAACCAACCAATTCCTCTTTAGATACATTCCTTCAGTGTAAGAAAGTGTATAGAATCAACACACCAGTTACAGCAATCCCAGGGATTTCTTAAGGATTGTACATCTTCAATGAATTCCACTTTAGTAAAAAAAAAAAAAATATTTCATATTCTCTAGATATCTTCTTATAAGGAGTGCACAAGTCTATTCCCCAATACTGTTAGAGTTGTATTCCAGCCGGTCCGGCAGCCCAGATGTGTGATCCTTGCCCTGCTGTGATACTGCACCGAGCTCTGATGAACAGATGTAAATAGGCAGCCACTGCCTTCCTTTCACACAGAACTTCTCCACTGCCAGACACTCCTAGTCACTGCATCCTGGTCCTAACGCCCACTATGTTTCCTGGGTTCTTGCCTTCTGAAATAACAATGTACTTTAAATTCGAACATGTAGTGCAGAGTATATAACCCTATGAACCTGAAGGACGAGGTTTAAGTAATAACAAACTAATATCTATATAACTGCTAGCACAAATTATAGTTCCAGCTGCAAATGTAGTTTTTGTAGTTGAAGAACTCCTGAAATATGTGGTCTTTTAGTGCTGAACTGAGCATATATAAAGGTGAAGTCCCTTGGTGCAAGTATCCAGTCGTGACCGACTCCTAGGGTGATGTCACATCGTGATATTTTCTTGGCAGACTGTTTTTGCAGGGTGGTTTGCATTGCCTTCCCCAGTCATCTTTTACTCTCCCAGCAAGCTGGGTACTCATTTTACCGATTTCGGAAGGATGAAAGGCTGAGTCAACCTTGAACCGGCTACCTGAACCATGGATTGAGCCCACAACCTTCAGGTCATGAGCGAGAGCTTAGGACTGCATTCTGCTGCCTTAACACTCTGCGCCACACAAGCATATATAGCACACCTTGTAAGCTCTGATTCGTCATGCAGTGATGTCGGGAGTAGATCAAGGATGGTATGATCGAGGAAGAAGATCCAGAGAAAGCTGATCTTGTGGACGCAAACAATTAGTCGATGAAACAGGTCTGAAGAATCTTTCTTTTGCACAGGTGGTACACAGTCAAGCAAATTGCAGATGAATACAACACTGGTGCTCCAACCAGAGTGTCCAAGTACACAACTCCTTAGTAGGAATGGGCTATAGCGGCAGATGACCAGTTCAAGCGCTAACAGAACACTTAGCAGTACAAAAACATTACCTGAATCCAAATCTCCATAGCACCACGCTGATGGGAGAGGCAGAATTTTGCACAAGCAGCATGAAGGTATGAACCCTCCTTATCAGGTATCAACAATTTAGGCTCATGGGGGTAGAGTAATACTGTGGGGAATGTTTTATTGACACACTGTAGGTCCTTTCATACCTGTGGGTGGACTCCATGATGAATTCCTGCTGTTCTGAATATCAAAGGAGTTCCAATATCTCTTGTTAAGTGGCCATTTAGTGTATAACATAGTAATACTCAATACCTTGACCAAATTGATAACTAAAATATTTGAATATACCACTAATAGTGCAATAACATCACATTTATGGTTTAGGTCAGTAGTTTTTTCCTTAATCCCTGAGAAAGATTCAGACATAACCTTTGGATGGAAACTGGGTATAACCATTGGTTTCTATTGCTGAAACAGAGATCTCCGTTTTAGTAGGGCTACGTTACTGTCTGGCATGCTGAGTCAAAAATAATAATCCACTGATTTTTTGAACTTGTCATTTCATCCAATTTCCATCTGGCCATCAGCAGAGATCCTCATTGTGTATAGCCATGCTTACGTACATTCCCAATCATTGCTCTACAAACCTATTTAAAGGGTCAAGCATTGATTTGAAGTAATACTGCCATCCTATAGGTGGTGCTGCAGAGGTATTGTTCCACCTTCATTATTTACATAGGTAAATATGTAATCCTTATGCTATGCAAGTTCCAAATTTACACATATGAAATACCCTGCTTCCCTGAAAATAAGACATACCCTGAAAATAAGACATAGCATGATTTTCCAAAATTTTTGAGGATGCAAAATGATTTTTCAGGCTTTTTGAGGATGCTTTAAATATAAGCCCTACTCCAAAATTAAGCCCTGCTAACAGTTAATTAAAATGTCAATTTAAATAGTGTCCAGGCAGCTATACATGTAAAAAAGTTAAACCTTTTTGAACAAAAATTAATATAAGACACTGTCTTATTTTCAGGGAAACAGGGTATATTGAGCTAACATTTGGCTTGCTACTTGGCTAGAATAATTATAAAAGGTGTAACTTTAGGTGTTACTTTATCTATAAGCAAAAGGATAAAAAAGTGTTCTAGCTATCAGTCAATTCAAACAAAAAGTAACATTTCTGAACTGGATGGTGCAACCTTGTAGCTGCAAGTGATTGGCAGCAGGACACAAACAGATATGAGAAGATAGCATGAGGCAAAGTCTACAATAGTAGAGGGCCGGACAAAATTGGCATCCAGGACTGCAGTAAAACCAAACAATAAGGCTAGCTTCACATGGGAGAGCACGATATCGGGCCGTGAATATCGCCCCCATATCGCGCTCCCCACCATGTTAAAGCCCCATGGATGCGAGGCATTTTCATGTGAAAGCAACCTGGCATCACTACGGGCGTGCAGGGATCCTCCGGCGTGGCTGTCACAGTTTACCACATATATTTGGTAGAAATATAGAACAAAACCTATTTGCCTTGCCACACACTGGTTAGGCTGTGGGCTAACTGAGGTGGTGTCACCCGAGGAACCTTGGTTTTCATGATTAATCTCTCCAAGTGGGATACTGGCTCTGTTGCAGGGTCCCCAAGCTGTTACACACACAAGTAGTCCTGGTAGTGTGTCTGCTGACGCTGCACTGGCCCGAGGTGCTGTACCTAAAGGTCTGAATAGGTGCATAGTAGAGAGACAAGCTTGAGTCAGAGCTGACAGCACAGGTGAGTGGAGACACCTAGGGGATGAGTGGGTAGGGTGATGGCATAGTCTCTCCCCAAAAAGAGCATGGCCTTATAAGTCTCCCCTCTCACCTTCTAGGTGTTCCCAAACCCTTTTGGGTGTTCTCCTTGGGGAGAGACTATACCATCCCTGACCTGCTCACTCCCTAGGTGTCTCCACACACTTTTTGAGTGCTCTCCTTAAGGAGACACTACACCCCTCCTGACCCACATTGCAGGTCTTTCACCAGCCAAGCCAGAAACCTACTGCACACTGATGATGGGCAAACACCCCAAAACAGCTATCTGTACATGGTTTTCTGGCTTGGACTCCTATTCCCAATCATTGTTATAAAGACCTATATAAAGGGTCTGACATTAATATGAAAGAATGCTATTATCCAATAGGTGGCGCTGCAGAGGTAATTATTCTATATTCCTTATTTGCCACAATTAGATGAGGCTTGCCTGTGATTGGTCACAGCACCCAGCCATTCATAATTCAAGGGCTTATATTTAAAGCCCTTCCCCGAATATCACTGCAGTGGTTGCTGGCATTGAAAACAATAGGAAAACATTGCGCTCCTCGACTACAGCTGTCACAGCTGTGGCAGGGGATTCTTTACTCCCCGTGGGGAGTCCCCTTGTCACTGAACTCTGAGACAGTGCTGTTACAGTGTTCAGTGATGAGGGGACTCCCCGCGGGGAATCTTGATGCACAGCACAGACCTTTGGTGCACGCATGTCCTATCTTTTGCAGGTGCGCATATTTGCACACCTGTAAAACACAGACTGGTAAACACATCATAGAAAACCAATGGTTCTAATATGTACGATTGTACGCACATAAACACGATTGTCTGAATGAGCCCTTACAATGTTTTTGAGTAAGGCTGTAATTAGAGATGAGCGAGTATACTCGCTAAGGCACTTTACTCGAGTGTCGATTATCTCCCCGCTCGTCTCTAAAGATTCGGGGGGCGGGGAGCGGCGGGGAGGAACGGAGGGGAGATCTCTCTCGCCCTCTCCCATCCCCGCTCCCGCCCGCTCCCCGCCGCAACTCACCTGTCACCGGTGCCGGCCCCCGAATCTTTAGAGACGAGCGGGGAGATACTTGGCTAAGGCACTATTCGGTCGAGTAATGTGTCTTAGCGAGTATATTCGCTCATCTCTAGCTGTGATCACTCTTAGCATTTTTTGTTACATTTTTGAAATGCAGCAAAAAAGCCTCAAAAAATGCAATCATTATTTAAAATATGCACATGTTTTTGTTTTTTTTAAAAACACATACGTGTCAAAAACCAGACCGCATGTGGTTTAAGGCCTTAGTCAGACGGGCGTTTTTAGCCGCGATCTGCGCATGCGTCCGGCGATTTTATAAAACCATTGCTTTGCAATGATATCGGACACATGAGCGCTTTTTATGCGCTCGTCCGATAAATTATAGAACAAAAAATCGCAGATCGCACCTATCTGCGATCTGCGATTCCTGTTCTCTTCTGTATATGCGCTCAATGGGGCCGGCGGCAGCAGCGCCGACCCCATTGAGAACATATAGAAGACAAATCATTCTTCTCTGCCACAGCTGTAACAGCTGTGGCAGAGAAGAATGATGTTTGCCCATTGAATTCAATGGAGCAGCAAAACAGCCGCTCCATTGAAAGCAATGGGCTGCCGGTGTGCGCGGGGTGAATTGTCAGGAAGGGGTTAAATATATAAGCCCTTCCCTGCAATTCATCCTAAAATGTGTTAAAATAAAAAAAAATTGTATACTCACCTTTCCGCTGCAGCCGGAGTCCAGCCGCGGCCGCTGTCAGTTCTCCTGAACTGCTTCTCGGCACTATTCAGCCGGCGGGGCTTTAAAATCCCCGCCTGCTAAATGATCTGCCTCTGATTGGTCACAGCCCTGACTAATCAGAGGCCGGTTTCACTCACACACCCATTCATGAATTCATGAATGGGTGAGTGACTGCTGCCTCTCAGCGCTGAGCCAATCAGGGGCAGGTCTGACTCACATCCATTCATGAATTCATGAATGGGTGTGAGTGAGACATGCCTCTGATTGGCTCAGCACTGAGCCAATCAGGGGGCAGGTCTGACTCACACCCCCTTCACACCCACTGCAGGACGGCCGCGCGGAGCTCCGGCTGCTGGGAGAAGGTGAGTATACAATTTTTTTTTATTTTAACACATTTTAGGATGAATTGCAGGGAAGGGCTTATATATTTAAGCCCTTACCGACAATTCATCCCGGGCTCGCCTGCAGCGCATTGCTTTCAATGGAGGCGGCTCTATTGCCGTCTCCATTGAATGCAATGCGCTGGACAGCTCCGGCCCGTTTCTAATGAAACGCGGCTAGGAGCAGATTTTCGGGCGATTTGTGGGCGACTTGCGTGCACCGGTCACGTGATTTGCGGATGCGCATCCGTCATGCGATCCGCAAATCGCGCGAAAAAACGCCCATCTGACTAAGGCCTTATACTGTCATCCAAGAATGCAACAAAAACCAGCAAGTGTGAAGTATATAAAGCACATCCCCGGACTCCTCATTCCCTGTCCTATAAGCACCATAAGTTAGTTGGTGGTGCTTAGAGGATATGACAGGTTCCCTTTAAGTAGTAGACCAGAAAGTTAATAACCAAAGAAGGTTAACCCTTGTTTAACTGCAGCTGCTGAGTGTGATCATATATCAGAGTCAAAGCTGCAAAAGAGGAACAATTAATATGCAGCAAAACCAGGGGACCCACGGCACACTGACAGAGGAGTAGAAGTTCAAAATGCTTAGGATGTCTTTATTGATAACACATTTTCATTCTGGAATGGCATTGTAATGGCCAGAAGAAGTTCCAATCTAGCATGGAAAATCATTGCCAATAAAGGCATCCTCAGCATCCCAGACTACTGCTGCCGGTGTGCCGTGGATCCCCCGGTTGTCCTGCATATTATCTGACTTCATCACGGAGGCCTTGTGCTAGTTCATTTGGGAAGGCAGCTGCTGACTGCTAGGCACAACCACCCGAAGTACAAATATTCCCTTACCCCTGTGTATCCGTTCCACATTTCTGATGCTCAGCCTCTCTGCACTATGGAGAGCTTTCTTTTATCTTAATTAGATAGGAACAATAAAACTGAGCCTGCAACACAGTAATAAATGCGGACCACCAGGATCAAATGTCATCTTGACAATGGCACAAGCAACGTGTGCCAATTGCCTGGCTGAGAACTTACAGGAGGAGCAGAAAGCTGTTAATTACAGTACAAACAGTGCTGTTCATGACAAAAGGTCAACTTTTCTGGAAAAAAGACCCAACAATACAAATACCATTGATGAGACTGCGAATCTGAAGGAAAGACAAGTGAAAATGGAGACCAAAGGAAAGATAAAGTTTTACAGATTCACAAGACAAGAAAAGGATATGTAATGACAACCAAACATCTTAGTATCCAAGTGAGCACTATTGGTGTCATTTTTTGAAAAATGTATCATACCACCCAGGTTCTGCCTAGACGAGACTTCCCCTCAAAAAACCTAACATCACAGCAAAAAGCAGAAGACAGGCACAGACCAACAATCACTTTGAAGGAGCTTACAATGTTCAGTTGCCAAAACTAAAGTGCAGTCATACCGGTCAGCCATATCAATGGCTCGGCATAAAACTGGCTGTATGGTTGGCTAGAAAGAAGCTATTGCTGAAAAGAAGAGAAAACACTTCATAGCGAGTCTCGAGTTTGCCAGAAAGCATCAAAGTGGCTCAGCTATAAAGCTGGCTAACATTTTGTGGTCAGGCGTGAGAAAAATTGAGCTTTTTGCTCAAAATTTGAATAACTATACTAAACTCGTGTGTGACACAATCCTAGAGGTGGTTTCGTACGTTGAAGAATATTCCTTCACATGTAGCAGAATTTTCTGCAACACAGATAAATCCGCACCAAAAACCTTACGTCTAACATGCAGGTAGGACTTTGGCACAGATTTGCCAATGGCGAGCTTCAGCTGTAAATTCAGTCAAATTCATCTACATGTTAGGGCTCTTTGACAAGAGGGTATATCGGCCGCCGTTTTCACAGCCCGGCCAATATAGGTTACAATCTGAGGAGAAAAACTTGTGAACGGGTGCACAAATCTAACGTTTGGGCGCCCGTTCAGACGGCATGGGCCCAGCGCATATACGCTGATGCCGCAAGGCTGCCATGCTGTTGCGTCTTCCCTCCCCCTTGCTGGCTCACCTCCTCTCTCTTTCCCTCTGGCTGTTTGCAATAAGAGGGGACGGTACGGGGGTGAACCTAAGCTCCTGCCCCTTGTCCGCAGCCAGCAATGGGAGGAGGCGGGACGGGGCGACACTTAGCTCTGTCCTGTCTCACCACCTCCCATTGCAATCAGCCGGAGGGGAGGAGAGAAGGGGGAGGGAGTTTATAGGTCACGCTCCTAAACTCCCTCCCACCTCCCTTCTCCAGCTGCTGTTTGGGAGTCAATGCAGCGGCCGACGGATTCCGGGCCGAAAGATAGTTCCAGGACTATCTTTTGGGCTCGACATAAAACCACCCGGCGCTTTATTGGCAGCCAGGTGCTTTTACGCCGCAGGAATATGGCCATGTGATCTGATGCATTGGAATCCAATGATTAAGATCGTAGCGTATATTGGCAGACCGTGAAAACGGCTGTCTGATATACGCTCAAGTGAAAGAGCCCTTAGACATACAGATTTTGGTGCAGAATTCCACAAGGGAATATTCTGTGACATAAAAAAACACCCTGACGGGGCCCATTTCTCAGCAAAAACAATTAGAAAAGCAAAATTTATGGGTTTCATCATGATGATGAGGGTACGTTTTTCCTAAGCAAATACTACGCATCTTGTTAAGATTGAGGCGAGGATGAATAGTGCAAAATAAATGGAGCTACTGCAAGACAAAAACTGGCGAAATCTTAAAAGAAAACTTAATGCAGTCTGAAAGGGAGCTGCATCTCAGGAGAAGCCAAAGTCTAAGACCAGCTGCAAACCAACAATATTAGAGTTCTAGAGTGTCCAGAGATCACAACTCGTCCAACTGAAAGTAAATACCATAGCTACACTTGAAAATACTCTAGATCAGTGTTCCCCAACTCCAGTCCTCAGGGACCACCAACAGGTCATGTTTTCAGGATTTCCTCAATGTTGCACAGGTGATGTCATTATTGTTGGTGCCTCAGACATTGCCACAGGGGTTCTTACCATAGGATATCTTGAAAACATGACCTGTTGGTGATCCCTGAGGACTGGAGTTGGGGACCCTTGCTCTAGACGTTCACTTAAGGTCTTCATTCCACTGGACAATTGTGTGAAACAAACGTGTAAACATGCAACATTCTTCATATGTGCAAGGCTGATAGAGATCTATCTGCATAGGCTCAAGGATGTAATTGCAGCCATCTACTGAATACTGGCTTGTAGGGGTGGAAAAATGATGGAGTCAATTATTTGTTAATAATGGTAATGTATGTAGATCAGTAAGGCGCAATGAACACGGACGGATTTTTGTTGTGGAATTCACGACTAAGTGCCTGCCTGAATTCCGCAGTTATCTGTGTCCCATAGCATGCAATGTAAAATGATTCTTCCACACATACGAGCAGAAATCACTTGTGATTTCCGCTCGCGGAGAAAGAATCGCAGCATTTTTTTTTTTTGTATGAGAAAGGACAGCTTCCATTGCCATCAATGGAAGCCATACGTCCCGTGATGAATTCAAAATATTAATTTCGAGATTGCCGCGGATCCGCGTCATCAACGGCGCATTATTCTCTGCACTGCGCTAGCCGACACATCCGCAGTGTATCTGAGACAGGTACGCGGGAGTCACTGTCCGGCACAGGGTCAGATTTCGCTGCGACATCTCGCAGCTGGAATCCGACCCGGCCGTGTGCATGCAGTCTTCATGGACTTTTATTGTCACTGAAGAGTCTTCATTTCTGTTAACTAATATCAAAAAGATCCACAAACATACTGCTATTAAATCTCTGTATATTTAGTTCCAAGGATGGTATAGAATCCAACTTTACTGATCGTGCAGGACTTCTCCTTAGCTCAAACTATAAGGCTCAAGCACGGAGACGTACATTACATACATGAGATATAAAATATGAAAAAGGCCAAGACGTGAATGCTGTTTGTGAATACTTTGCTGATCACTTTTTAGCAATAAAGGTAAAGGAATCTGTGACCATACAGTAAACTTAAACAGAAAGCATCTAAGATACTCTTATAATGTGATGCAGTGGATACTATTGCAAGTGCAAAGCTGTGACGCTTTTTAGCAGACTAATGCCTCTCAGCTAATCAGACTGGGATGTGCAATAATAAGAATACAACGCATGCTTTTGAAAGATTCCCCCGAACTCGCAAATCTGTAACAGAATGTCTTTAACTGCACTGCTTCATCATAACCATGACCAATGACCCTTGTACAGTACGTGATCATTCAGCCATTGGGTGCACCAATCAACAAAATATATCAAGCAGCACTTGTTTATTCCAGAAGAGGATCACCTGTAGGGGTACAAGCCATCGTTAAATGATAAATGTATGGGGATGAACTATCATATGAACGGCTGTTTACACTGGGAGATGTGCAGCCAAGAAACAAGCATCTTCATGCTCATATAAACAGGCCGATCAGCTGATAAATGAGGGTCTGCTCGATCACCGGCTGATCGGTTGTACTTTTACATGGGTAGATGATCGGACAAACTAACGTTTTGGTGAACAGTTGTGCTCTATCATTGACTTGTGCAAAAGGGCCTTAAAGCAGTTGCATGCTTGTTGAGATTTTAACTAGTTACCTGCTGGATATTCCCCTGCACTAGTTGTGGTCAATATACTCACTGTCCATGGTCCTGAAGACAGACACATTTATTCTCATTTTATTTATTTTCCCTCAAGCATACATGAAAAAGTCCCACCTGTTAAATGCAAGTATCACTTACCTTTCTGACATGCGACCGACTCTTCATATATTCATTATATGCTGTCATTTGTGACCCCAGACATTAAGCACCAATATGCCTCCACATGATTTGTAATTATGCCACAATGAGTATAGGGCTCACAATGTTGCAATTCGTTCTTCACGTGTGATTCTGCTCTATGACTCCCGTTTCTTATAATTTGGTTGCCACTCTGTGTGATGTCACTGCATTTTATCTCCATATGAATAGGGATCTCATTACTTGGAACTAATTTGTATTGTTTAAGCATTGCACTGTACCACATTTCTACTAGTGAGTGTATGGAGATCCAGCTAATTATGGGTGTTCAATGGTTAGGGTATAACTGACCAGCTGGTACGACACATGTACCACTTTGTATTTTCACTGTAGAGGCTAAGGGTACACTAGAACACTTTTTCCATGCATTCCTAAATCGTTGTGAGAAGCATACAAGGAAATTAGAATTTTTCTATAGCTTTAAAGATCTCATCTTCCCAAATCCTAGGCGATGTACCCTCTTTTCTGACTTTAATGAACTTTTTAAAATGTTTGAAGGTACAGTTTAAGTTTCATTTCATAGGCTCTGTTTGTTTTACCATGCCGCCCAGATGGCCTCTCTAAGCTTCTTTAATGGAAGGTTTTCACAATCCAACCAATCGCAATACAGCGCTAGTTCTGCTATGCGAAAATGGGATTACAGTAATATTTAACACAACCATAAAGTGAAATGGTAATTTTGGACCAATCAATTAAAAACAGCTATGTGGCCTAAAAATTGGCATTAAGTGTGGAAAATTGGCTCCTTCAAATGAAAACGCTGCGTAGAGCCTCTATAATAAAAGCCACACTAAAGAAATATTAATATAACAGGCTTCTTTACAGTAATTAAATATTCCCATTTGAAATTGGATCCAATAGAGACTTATACACCAGAAAATTATACAACACGCTATGGCCGGTCTTAAAGAGTCACACATGGCTGAAAATCTGCCGATTTTAAGAGACTGAAAATAGGATATTGAGTGATATGTTTATAACAATGCATGAAGCCTATATTATACTCAAATATTAATACCTGACATCAAGAACTGAATTCCCCTTTTGACTTCCCTTTTTTATGTATGTAGATTCTTATTAGGTTTCTAATATATATATGTATATATCTCACTTAGCATGTCCTGTGTCTGTTTGTAATCAAAATAATGCCACCATGTGGTTGGATAACCACCTGACATACTAAGGCATTTAAATATGTGGGCCAACAGAGGGGGACTTTGTTTTTTAGGAAGGATGAGGGCCATCAGCACCCACATTGAAGTGCTGTACGGGAATGTACAGCATAATGGGGGAGGATGGAGAAGTAAGAGTCGTCTCATCCAAACTTACTGTACTGTGACCTGCACTCTACACTGCCCTGAACTATTATGCCTAATTCCACTAAGTGATTTTTATGAGCATGATATTTCATATATATATATATATACACACACACACCGTGTTTACCTGAAAATAAGAGCTACCCATAAAATAAGCCCTACCCAGACTTTCAGAAGACTTGAAATAAAAGACATGCCCCGAAAATAAGCCCTAGCTACACTACATAAAAAAAAGCAATAGATTACGTAGTAGGTGCCGTCCCGGTCCCTCACACTGGTCTCGCATTGGTTCAATGCGATGTCTGTGATTGGTTCTTCGAGCATTGCATTAATTGGCTAAGCCGCAGCGCTCGTGAACCAATCAGAGCCATCGCTTGCTGAAGGCGGGGTTTATAAACCCTGTTATCAGCAAGCAATCTTCTGTCAGTGGCTGAGGATTGAAACTAGAGTGACGGAGCTCTGGAGACCAGCGGGAGGGACCCGGATAGCGCCTGCCAGGTAAGTATGCTAAGACCTCTCCTGAAAATAAGACCCTGTGCCTCTTTTGGGGCAAAAATTAATATAAGACAGGGTCTTACTCTCTTACAGATTGCTGCCCATAATCCCATTCAAATTCCTCATATGGGGAAAAAAATAATCAAACCCCAGACCAGAACGGTTACTGAGCTGCACTGGCAGCAGGCAGACAGGAAAATTGCTATATGGAGGAGCAATGCACAGATTCAGTATACAAATGAACAGATGAACACACCTATGACAGATTGGGGGGAGAGGCTGCTTGGTATTTAACTTGCACATAGATAAGGCATACAAAGTGTGACAGTCCCACGGACAGGTGTAGTGCACGATGCAGGCGTATTGTGATAGACATGATGATTATTTATAAAATGTCTATCGATTAATATAACCCAAATGTGTTTTGCTGTTGTAATGACTCTAAGCTCTGAGGAGTTTAAAGGACACACACACAATCTAATCATAGTATTTGCTAAACAATGGATGTCTGATGTAAATGTTAGTTAAGTACATAGAAGTTACACAAGAGACCTCTAAGAGTTAAGGGCCATAGTGTCGTGTATATCCTGTGTTTAACACTGAGTGTTTACCTAGCCCCCTTCCACTCTTTCACACAAGCTAGTTAAACAATGATTCATCACTACACGGAGCTGACTTCATGCTAAAGAAGACAAAGTCCATACTATGGCGGACGTGAGAGAGGGTGGGCAGAGAGGTGGGCAGAGAGGTGGGGGATTCTATATGATCTGACAAATGAGAATCTTATATGTTACTGATGTAATCTGTTGCACGCCCATTGAAGGGCGGTTGTCATGTATTATAATAAAAGGCTTGAGCCTCTACACATTGTAGAGACTCTCCCGGTTTTAGACCAGCATTTGTGTCTGATTCTGGTCGACGATGTGTGCACACAATACTCAATTTGGAAGCGACAAAATACCCCAAAGCCTGCTGGAGAAAACCGTAATCCAGCACAGTATAGCCTATTAATTATGCCAATACAATGAATCATGACGGGCTGCCCACACCTCAAAAGTGAACCACACTGGTTTTGACACCCTGGACTCCTCCAGTATTTTAACTCAGACTGCTTACTTCAGTCTTACTATTCGTGTGACTTACACCCTTCCTATGCTTTATCTGTATGCAAGTATAATACTAAGCAGCGAATCTCCCCAATATGCTGTAGGCGTGTGAGTGGTTGTTCATCAGTATATTGCTCCTGTGTAATGCTCCTCCATATGGTAATTTTCCTGTTTGCATGCTATGGGATGTGGTGTCTATACCTGCTCTTGTATTTTATACCAGTATACTAGTAAGTATAGCCGCCTTATATGATCTTTCCATACCATACAATAAACAAAACAGGACTCTGTGAGTGAAGGCTGGGGAAGACCCCACTGCTTAACCCCTTAATGACGCGGCCCTTTTTTCCCCCATTTTCATTTTTTCCTCCCCCATTTATTTAATCGTAACTCCTTTATTTATCCATCGACGTCGCTGTATGAGGGCTTGTTTTTTGTGGGACGAGTTGTATTTTTCAATGGTGCTATTTAATTTACCATATAATGTACTGAAAAACTTTAAAAAAAAATGTAAAATGGAGTAAAATGAAAAAAACGACATTCCGCCATTTTTCTGTGCGTCTTGTTTCTACGACGCACAAACTGCAACAAAAATGACATGATTACTTTATTCTATGGGTCAGTACGATTACTACCATACCAAACTTGTATATTTTTTTTTACTATACTACTTTTATTTTTTTTCAAAGATATTTATTTTTTTTTATTATTTTCAGCCTCCATCGTCAATAACTTTTTTATTTTTATGTCGACGTAGTTGTGCGAGGGCTCATTTTTTGCATCCTGTAGTTTACGTTGGTAACATTTCAGAATACATACAACTTTTTGATTGCTTTTTGTTGTATTTTTTCTGGGAGACAGAGTGACTGAAAAGTGCATTTCTAGCGTTCTTTATTTTTTTTCCGGATGACGTTCATTGTGCAGGGTAAATAATGCACTACTTTGATAGATAGGACTTTTACAGACACGGCGATACAGAATATGTATTTTTGTTTTGTGATTTAGCTATAGATATGGCAAAAGGGAGGTCATATAAACTTTTATTACTTTTTTTTTACAATTAGTAAAACTTTATTGATCTGATTTTTACTTCCTTTTTTAGCTTCCCCCTGGGGGACCACAACTAGCGATGCTTTCATTGCTCCTGCAGTATGACTATCCATCATACTGCAGTCTGACAGAGAGTCTATCAAGCAACCCCAAGAAAATGGCTTGATAGACAGTCTGCCGAGACAGCCCTGGGGCCTTT
The DNA here is from genome assembly GCF_035609145.1 of Eleutherodactylus coqui. Classification (NCBI taxonomy): domain Eukaryota; kingdom Metazoa; phylum Chordata; class Amphibia; order Anura; family Eleutherodactylidae; genus Eleutherodactylus; species Eleutherodactylus coqui. Next base: position 57,894,502 of record NC_089848.1, on the reverse strand, counting down.
CAGGAGGACCCTGGCTGCCATGACACCCACACAGCTTCCTGCTATCTCACAGCGGGGGAGGGGGGGGGCGTACAGGACCCCCGAACTATGCCGCTGTCAGAGCCACAGGCTTTACCTCTTTATTTATTTATTTATCTTTGGTGCTTTGTGACCGTTTGATGCATGGGCATAACAACTATCCTGAGCCAATATCTCTCAGACTTCCTACTTACAAACCCCCATTAGCTAAGATTGAGCAGAGAGACCATACTCTGCATACTAATGCTGGGAGTATACCTGTATCTCTTTAGTTGGTGCCTAACATGCAATTTTGCTTCTATGCATCTGACATACTGAGCAATCACACAGATTGTCTCTAAGTCACTGCACCACTTATATTATCTGACTTCATCTTAAATATCTTTGGTTAATTCATTACTACAAACAGTGCTATACGAATGCCTGTCGAATTCATCTGAGCTCCTGATGAACCACAATTTTTCTTGTGGGGAAACGCGTCGAGCACAGTTCATTTAAACACTCCGATTATGAGTGTCCGATTGTGAAAAATCCTTATTATAGGAAAACTTTTTCTCTTTGCCCGTGATTGATGTTAAAGAGTTTGAGATATTGACACGTCCCTATGTTGGATACTGTCTAAGACAGCAATCACTCTGGTAGATCATTACAGCACTTCAATACCAAGTTAGAGGAGCATCATACCTCCAAATCTTGATGCTGTATGATCTTTACCAGTTTAGGAAGTGACTAAGCTCTTCCTACTACTTGCTTGTAGCACTGATCTGTTATCTGGCCCCACACACATATCCGGTTTTTGAGTGGAGGCCAGTAGTATACCAAAAAGTTACGGACTTTTCTGGTTTATATTTTTTTGTTTGTGTGTTAGCCCATTTATGTCTTTTAATATATCCCTAATAAAGCATTTATATTTTAGTCTGTTACTGTGAAAAAGTTCCAAGCTCTTCTGTTTTATTGTTACAATGCAATAGGTTGCATACTGTGGCATCCCCTACAGCAGAGGTCCCCAACTCCAGTCCTCAGGGACCACCAACAGGTCATGTTTTCAGGATATCCTATGGTAAGAACCCCTGTGGCAATGTCTGAGGTCCCAACAATAATTACATCACTGTGCAACACTGAGGAAATCCTGAAAACATGACCTGTTGGCGGTCCCTGAGGACTGGAGTTGGGGACCCCTGCCCTACAGTCAACAATTCAAAGTCCATAGAGTGTATGAAACTTCCCTCTTAGCATTACACGTGCTAGAGAAAATAGGACTTGCCCTATCTTTTCAACACCTAGTTAATACTACAAGTGGGAAAAGTAGAGCAGGACTTATCTTCCTGCTGTTTTATGCAAACTTACTTATTATAGTGCGGAGTTTGAATACTCTAAGACTAAAATTTAAAAAAACGGTTGATGCAACTACGCTCCGTAGCGGCGAGTGTAGTTGCGCATACGGCCGTTTGTTTTTGCCTTAATATTAAGTTTTCTCTGACTTGGTAAGAGGATTCTTAGGCCTATGTTACACAAACGTATTTGCACAGTATTTTGCACGTGCAATACATAGTGAATAGAACCCATCGGTTTCAAAGCATTCGTTCACATAAGCATATTTTGCACAAGCATTTTATTCGTGAAAAAAAATACACAGTGTTAGTGTAAACCAAATTCGGTTAGAAGATAGCCGAGTCCAAGAAATAACTTTTACCTCAACACAACTGGATGTGATCAAAAGTTATCTATTTATTGATTGACAGGCAGCAGTTTTTATAGAGGCACATGCCTCGATTACAATAATTCAAATTTATTAAAATTTATTTATTACCATTGGTCAACAAAACATAAACACAATATGAATACGCAAGATAAAGAATTTAACATCTAAAATGCCAAACAAACGCACTCAGACACAGTAGAATCATACATGATTAGCTTCTCAGAACACAAAAGTACAGTAATGGTAAACAATAAGTTGTTTAGAGAGAAATTGGAGAACAGGGAGCTACGACCTGAGCCATTCAATCTAGGACAATCGTTCCAGAGACTCCTGGTGAAGAGTGTCGAGAAACACAAATGTTTTCTTGAAACCCTGTGAGCAACCACCATTAGGCCCAATGTCCACAGGCGGATTTGATTTGTGGAACTCGTGCGGGACACCTGCGCGGGAAACCCTTAAATCAAGCCGCCCATAGGGATGCATTAGCATCCGTCTAAAAAAAAAAAAGCATGTGGATGTCATTTTCTGCGGATTTCGCACTGACAGCTTACATTGCTATCAATGGAAGCCGACCCATCCGTGGCACACCCGCAGCTGTCATTGTGGACATGCCGCAGATCTGCGGGAAAGCAGGAGATTTGGGGAAAAAATGCACTGCACATGACACGCCGGATGGTGCACCAAGCGCATCCGCCTTGCAGAAGAGAGAAGATCCGCCCGGGACAGAGTAGACCCACATCTCACCCAGACAGGTAAGAAAATATCCATGTCTGCGGACACAGGTGGATTCTGCTGCGGGATTCCACACTTGAATCCATGCGTGCCCGTGGACATTGGGCCTTAGGGTAGGTTCACACATATCGTAAATGCTGCACATTATCTGCACAGAAAATCCACAGCATTTATTGTACCATTCACATTCTGCATTCTCTTTCACAGAGTGTTAAAGAAAAAAAATCCAAGTGGATTTTAAATGTACAACATGTCAATTGCTTGCCGTGGATTTCACCATAGATCCCACCATTTTTTAAAACAATGTCATATCTGCAGTAAATCCATGACAAAGTCCCCAACATTTGGTCTCGATTTTGCCAATGAGCATTTGCAGAAGATATGGACCGTCTGAACATTCCCTTAAGGCCTTTTTACACAATATGATTATCATGCAAACCGCTCGCTAGATCAAATGGTTTACGTGATAATTGGTCAGTGTAAATGCATGCAGTGAAAGAACAATCAGCGATAAATTGCTGATCCGATCTTTCATGCAGAACACAGTCATTGTTGGTCTGCCGCTACATCTGCCTGTGTACATAGGGTGTTATTCATTTATGAACAACTGCCATTTTACTGTGAATGGAGGTGGGCCAGAACAATATCCGGCCCGCTCCACCTCCATTCAGTGAACGATGATTGCTCCTGTTTAACCCTTTTCAATCCACTGTCTGATATCTGAAGACATTCTGATTGAAGACTGTACAGCTCAAATGCTGGAAGACATCTGTCAGGGTATTCTTACTGTATATTTCTGGTCGCTCTGTTGTCAGGGGCCTCTCCAACATGCCCCATACCGCAGTACTAGCTCTAGCCAGCAGACGGCGCCATTGTATAATGGCAGAAAGAGAAAGCCCCCTAAGAAACCCAAAATTGAATTGCAAAGGGTTAAAAGCATCAGACCAGTCATCGCTGGGATGGCTATGGGGCGCTTCAGTGCCCAACCGTTGTCCAGTGTAAAAGGGGCTGTAGGCTTCCTTTCTACGGGTGTTTTTTTCTGGCTTTTTTTCTTGGTCACACATAGGTTTTTTATTTGCCATTTTTTCCTACGGGGAAAGCAGCTTTAACCCCTTAATGACAAAGCCTGTTTGTGCCTTAGCGACGAAGCCAAGTTTTGGAAATCTAACATGTGTCACTTTAACATAGAATAACTCTGTAAAGGTTTTGCATATCCAAGTGATTCTGACATAGTTTTTTTTGCCACATATTGTACTTCATTTATGTGGTAAAAAATAGACTGATAGAATTTGTGTATATTTATTAAAAGCACCAAAATTGGGAAAATTTTGAAAAAATATGTCATTTTTTCACATTTTCAACTGCAATATCTCAAATATGTGCAAATGTACTGTACAAATTTTTGATGAGATATAAATGCCCATCTGTTTACTTTATTCTGGAAGCACATTGGAAAAACTTTAGTTTATTTAAACCATTTAGGAAACGCACAAATTTAACATTGATTATGAACATTTTGAGGAACATTTTGTTTTCATACACCAAGCCAAGATTGAAGGTGTAGCCAACAGCAGGAAGCTGTCACGTCCAATGGAGTGCGATCACATGCTTTTGCGCGCCTCCACGCATTTTACTGTACATGCCGAGCCGGTTCATATCTCCCACTCTGGTTTTGAATTGGCTCAGAATCCTAATTAGTGCCTGGTGTTAGCAAATAGCACTGCAAAATCACAGTTACACATGTGATTTTGTGCAGATAGGGTGAGCCTCGTGTGCACCTAAAAATAGAGCATGTTGCATATTTTCTTGGCCTGATGGAAATGCAGGGCACAAAAACGTTCTATGTGAGGGAACCCATTGAAATCAATGGGTTCTATTGTCTGCAGTTTGCGCCATTGATTTTGCGGGTGCAAAAATGCGCGCAAAATTGCCCGTGTGCAGGAGCCCTTATGCAAAAAATCCGTATGATACCAGTCTTAAGGACCTTTTACGCATGTGAAACATTTCTGCAAGACGCACCTAAAAATGCAGGGAATTCTGCACCAAAATCTGCATTAATACATGCAGGTTATGGAGCAAAAATCAGCAGCAGGAGATTAAACTGCAACTTTAGGCTGGATTCACACGAACGTATATCGTGCAAATAGTGCAGAGGGGCAGAGAGGAGGCAGAGAGGGGGCGGGAGCTCAGTTCCTGCTCCTGGCTCTTCCATCCCCCCCCCCCCCCGCAGATGAGGACACTGTATATCGGCTTGTCGTGAAAACCAAGCCGATATACGTTCGTGTGAATCCAGCCTTTAGGCTGGGTTTACACTTGACTGAAATCCTGCGGAATGACCGCATGGAGATACTGTGAGATTTCAACGGGAGAAATACAGCTTCAAAACCCGCGGCCTTTCGCCACAGATTTTGGAGCGGCTTTGCCGCCTGCATTCCGCTACGGCCATCTCTCCCCATAGAGAGTAGGGAGGCCGCCACAGAAACGGAGAAAGAATTAACATGCCGCATCTTTGAATGCCGTGTTGCATGTCAATTTCACCGTGTCGGATTGGCCGCAGTGTGTGGATGAGATTTTTGCAAATCTTGTCTCCTTTGCTGGCTAATGCCGTGATTAAAGCCGCAGGCGGAATGTCCGTGCAGAAAGTCCACACGGACATTCCGTGGCAATTAAGCCCCACGTGAACCCAGCCTTAGGTGAGTTTTTAGGCACGTCTTGCAGAAATATTTTGCCAGGGACCTTTCACATGAGCAGAATATTTCTACCAGAATGCAGCGGAATTTGCCGCTCCGGAATTCTAAATCCAAAGCCGCAGGGCTAACTGCAGATTTCGGTGCAAAACTGCAAGCTGATTTAAGCCATTTTCATTTGGCATCACAATCCTCATGGAGCCGCACGGATTTTGGTGCAGAATTTATCAGTGTGAAAGGTCCTATGTGGGGTCAATTTGTCTGGTAGTCTTATCTAGGATTGTAGCTGGCACGGATGTATGAGACTTTTACTTGCTTGGCACTGTTCTGTGGATGGCATTGTTTACTTGAGCACCTTGAGCGGCTCTGTTACATACATTTATACCAACTAGCATATACTATTATTACATACATGATACCAACAGTAAATAACTTGTACATACATAGTACATACATTGTATCAATATAGGTCAAAGACAATCGAAAACTGCATCAAACTGCACTGTGTGAACATGACCGCTGTGTGCAAAGAGAGGTGAAGAGAACTAGTGGGACATTTAAATGGGTGTTTGTGTCTGATAACATAAGAATATGCCATACAATTATGATTGGTGGGTTTCGACATTTGGGAGAACCAACTTCTCTTTGGCTACTGTGTTTTTTACTGCATCAAGTTACTGATTGTGGAAAACATTATATTTATCTATGTCATGAATAATGTCACAAGTAATATGATATGCATTTTCCAACATGACCCATTATATCTGTTGACTTTGTTCCGCTTCTACATTTTTTACTTCAGGTAAATGAGTCAATCTATAATTAAAATGATTTAGCAGCCGTTAATGGATCCAGCCCGCAGCCTTCGATTGGCCGGTAAGATAAACCTTTTCCTAAAAACATTATGTACTGTACTTTCCATAAGTAGGAATTAGGCAAAAGACTAGAAAAGAGTGTTGTAAGCCACTTGTAACCTTCAGAGGGCGAGCAGAGCTAATACCATTTTATGGAACTGGGGATCAATGTGCTTCGAACCTTTTGGCAAGGAAACGGTTTTCTTGGATTGGATTACGCTGCTGAATGTGCCGCCAGTAAAAGTGTTGTTTCTAACTTTTCATGAAGAAGAGGAAAAACATGTATTATAAGATAACTCCAGTGGGGAAAGACTGGAAGTACACCAGAGCTAATCACAACAGATGAAATCAATTATACAGAAAAGAAGAAGGGTATTTTTTTTTACTTCTCAGTTTTTGAAAATGAGTTGGTGCAAATCATAAATTTGTTGTAGGGTTATTTTTTTTCCATTTGTTTCAAATTTTATATTAAAGGGGTTTTCCCAGCTTGTAAATGTATACCATATCCACAGAATATGCAGGGCTCCACAAAAAAACAAAAACAATGCGATTGCCCTTGACTCCAAGGTCTTAACAGTTAGGGCTCATGTCCACGGGCAAAATGTGATTTAAAATCCGCAGCGGATCTCCCGCGCGCGGATCCGCACCCCATAGGGATGCATTGACCACCCGCGGGTAGATAAATACCCGCGGATCGTCAATAAAAGGCATTTAAAAAAAAATGGAGCATGAAAAAATCTGGACCATGCTCCATTTTCATGCGGGTCTCCCGCAGGGACGGCTCCCGCGGGCTTCTATTGAAGCCTATGGAAGCCGTCCGGATCCGCGGGAGACCTAAAATAGGAATTAAAAGCATTTACTCACCCGCAGCGGACCGCGAAGCTCTGCTCTTCCTCACGGCCGCATCTCCCTTGCTTCGGCTCGGCGGATGTGCCCGGCGCATGCGCGCGGCACGTCGACGACGTGCCGGCGATGTGCCGCCGGCGTCAGGAATTCATCCGCCGGCCGAAAATGAAGATCCGGCCGTGAGGAACAGCTGACCTTCGCCGCCCGCTACGGAAAGGTAAATGCTTTTAAATTTCTATTTTCAGCGCTCATGTCCGCGGGGCAGGAGGGACCCGCTGCAGATTCTACATGTAGAATCTGCAGCGGATCTGATTTTCCCCGTGGACATGAGGCCTAAGGAGCCTGATGATATTTTTTGGCAACCAAATTTAAAAAAGAGCATTTATACTAAAGTACAGATCAACTGGCAGTAGCCTTTACATTGGATTGTGGACCGATTACCTAGTAGAAGTGTTTACAGGAAACAACCTGTTCCATGCTCTGGCTACCTGCTGCTACAACTACCATGTTTCCTCTAAAATAAGACCTACCCTGAAAATCAGCTTATGCGTCTTGGCCAAAATGCAGAACTAACACCTGCATTTTGTTAGTATGTATCAGTATTGCCTTGATGCAGTTTGTTATAGACTTCTGGGGGAGCCAGTGTGGCCCACTGTTGAGATACAGAGCAACCCTGTCAGTGTGAGTTATAATCCTGTATGGTGGGACGCACTCATCGATTAGCTGGTTTCTATGGTATCGTTCATATTGCAGACTAGGTTCGTCTGCAGTCACTCCTCCCCAATCTGGGCTGGGTTGAGTGGGTGGCTGCATATTAGTCTGCACTGGGTAATTAGCTCCTCCAGCCTATAATCTGGCTTACTGCATTTTATTAGGGTCTACAGCAATTGTGCCTACCCTATGGCAATTGTGCCTGCCCTATGGCGATTGTGCCTGCTCTGTACCTTATCAGGTACTGCATTGTTGTCTCTTTTCCAGTGAATAATGCTTTTGTTTTCCCTCTCACCTATGTGATTTCTACCCTGAAAATAAGCCCTACCCTGATTTGGGGGGGGATTTTCAGGGAGGCTTGATATAACCCAGACCCCCAAAATAAGCTGCAAAAAAAAGGAATATATTAACCTAGCAGGCTCGATCCAGGTCCCTCTCACTGCTCTCTGGCCCGAAGCGCTTCTTGCAGTCCTTGGCCGTCCACAGAAGATCACTTCCTGACTACAGGATTCATAAATCCCACCTCCAGGAAGTGATGGCTCTGATTGGTTCTCAAGTGCTGCATTGATTGGCTGAGCAGCGCTCGAGAACCATTTAAAACCATTGCTTCCTAGAGGCGGGATTTATAAATTCTGCAACCAGGAAGTGATCTGCTGTGGGCAACCAAGAACTGCAAGAAGCACATCGAGGTCCGGAGAGCAGCAGGAGGGATCTGGACCAAGCCTGCTAGGTAAGTATAATAAGACCTAGTGCCTCTATTGGGGCAGAAATTTATATAAGACTGGGCCTTATTTTCAGGGAAACATGGTAGAAGGCTCTCAGGAGCTTTCTGCATACCGTTATAAATTGGTCTGGATAGTAATAGAGAATGTAGTAAATTCCCTCTGGTAACATCTGCATGCATCTAAAATGTTATGTCTTTAATCTGTGTATGCAGTAGGGCTCCAGACTTGAAGCAGATATCCTGGATTAGAAAAACATGTCTACTTTATTCTAAAAGCATCATTTTAGCATTCCAGTGGTTTTGTGTGATATTACAGTTCATTCACTTCCATGAAGCTAAACTTCCTTACCAAACACAGCCAACTGGCAAAGTGTGGCACTATTTCTGCAAATAAGCAGGCTTAGGGACCTTTCACATGAGACGTAGGACGCAGCCAAATCCGCAACTGCAGATTTCCACACCAAAATCTGCAGGTCTAACTGAGGTTTTTGATACAGAATTGCAGGCAGGTTTTAAGCCATCTTCAATTCTGCATCAAAATCCGCTGATAGTCAGCAGATTGTGGCGCAGAATTTACTATGGCTTGCTAAATGGCTATGATTGGCTCATCAAGCGCTGGCTGTGATTGGCTGCTGGCGCTCGATAAGCCAATTACAGCGCTTGCTTTGCTGGAGGCGGGGCATTCAAAGCCCCATCACCAGCAGAAGCTCAGCTGTGAGACGAGACGACGCAGGTTACAGCAGTGCCGCCGTCGAAGACCATTGGGGGCATCGGGACGCCGCGGGCCAGGTGACTATAAGGCTCCTCCCAAAAATAAGACAAAAATTAATATAAGACAGTGTCTTATTTTTGGGGAAGCACAGTATATTCTGGGGAGATATGGGGGACAATTTTTGCAAAGGAAATTCTGATTTCAGTGACTGTGGCTGTAAGAGCTGACAAATGGCTATAATTCTCACCTCCTCTAATATACGGAGGTGAGAATTATATCCAATGGCCAACGTATATGTCATGTTACTACACCAACCCTAATTTTGCGGAGCGGCACTTGAGGACTGAATGCTAATGCACTTGAAAACTATATTACAAGTTAGTGCACAATCAGCTGCTTACTGTATATTGTATGAAAGTAGCCAACTTAAAAAGTTGTTTTTTCAATGGGACCTTAAAAAATATGGCATGGCATTCAATGTACATGCAAGTGCGATGTGATGTTAACCATTGAAATCAATGGAAAACACTTGGGATTCTTTGACGCGCGTGAAACACGGAAGAAATACAAGGTGTTTTTGAATAAAAAGCGCCTCGCAACAGTGTGAAAAACACACATTGGCAAGCATGATATCAGGCCAAGTTCCTCGGCCCCATATCGTGCTCACCCATGTGAATGTAGCCTAAGGGCTTATTTAGACAAACATGTTTTTCTCACGCTATGCCGCATAACGGGACAAAACGAAACCCCTGATTTCAATGGATTTTAGTGTTTTCTTTTCACTAGTTCTAGAATAAACTACGTGCGGGAAACATCAGGCAGGACCTATCTACCCACATTTTTTTTTCAACTCCTGTGCTATGACGTGGCATTGGAGCGGCCAGCAAAGAGGAAGACATTTCCCTTGTTCAGGCGCAGCTACTCTCCGTACCGACCGTAGGCACAACTACGCCTGCTGGTACGGAGTTTAAAAAAAACACCGGAAAACAGGTCCTGCCATATTTTTCCGCACACAGTATTAAAGGGGTTGTCCCGAGGCAGCAAGTGGGTCTATACACTTCTGTATGGCCATAATAATGCACTTTGTAATGTACATTGTGCATTAATTATGAGCCATACAGAAGTTATAAAAAGTTTTATACTTACCTGCTCCGTTGCTGGCGTCCTCGTTTCCATGGAGCCGACTAATTTTCGCCCTCCGATGGCCAAATTAGCCGCGCTTGCGCAGTCCGGGTCTTCTGCTTTCTTCTATGGAGCCGCTCGTGCCAGAGAGCGGCTCCGTGTAGCTCCGCCCCGTCACGTGCCGATTCCAGCCAATCAGGAGGCTGGAATCGGCAGTGGACCGCACAGAAGAGCTGCGGTCCACGAAGGTAGAAGATCCCGGCGGCCATCTTCTGCGGTAAGTATTGAAGTCACCGGACCGCCGGGATTCAGGTAAGCGCTGTGCGGGTGGTTTTTTTAACCCCTGCATCGGGGTTGTCTCGCGCCGAACGGGGGGGGGGTTTAAAAAAAAAAAAAAACGTTTCGGCGCGGGACATCTCCTTTAATTGCCGAAAAAGGACCAGTGAAAATGAAACCACTGAAATCCATTGAAATCAGTAGTTTCGTTTTGTCCTGTTATGTGGCTGTGATTATCACGGCTGCATAAGGAGAGGAAAACACGTTTGTCAAAATAAGCCCTAATTTCTACCAAAGAAATTCTTAATAAATCTTATTGAGGCTAGATTCACACAGATTCACACAGGTGTTGAGTAATTGCATGCGCAACTTCAGTTTTTACTGTACTTCTTGCGCGTAAAAGTCGTGCGCAATTGTGCTTTAAAAAAAAAAACATGCACCAATGCTTTCAGCCATTGAAATGGCCAATTAGTAGAGATGAGCGAGCATACTCGCTAAGGACAATTACTCGATCGAGCATTGTCCTTAGCGAGTACCTGCCCGCTCGGAAGAAAAGGTTCGGGTGCCAGCGCGGGTGAGCGATGAGTTGCGGGAGTGAGCAGTGGGTAGCAGGGGGGAGAGAGGGAGAGAGAGATCTCCCCTCCATTCCCCCCTGCTCTCCCCCGCCACTCCCCGCCTGCCACCGGCAGCCGAATCTTTTCTTCCGAGTGGACAGGTACTCGCTAAGGACAATGCTCGCTAGAGTAATTGTCCTTAGCGAGTATGCTCGCTCATCTCTACCAATTAGTTTAATGTGTTCAAGATGCGTCCTATTCCTGCGAAAATGTGCAGAAAAATAGAGCATGCTGCAATTTTTTTTGCATGACCAAATTGTGCACACCAAATATGCACAAGCCATCATTGAATAACAGCTGAGCACTGCCTGTGATTGGTCACAGCGTTCAACCAATCACAGGCAGCGCTTTCTGAAGGTGGAGATTTTTCAATCCTCGGCCTCTAGAAGCAGAAGATGACTCCTCTTCTAGGTGGGTAAAAAAACTTTTTTCCTTTTTTTTTTACAGCTAGGGCTGATTTTCAGGGAAGGACTTATATTTCAAGCCCTTCCCCAAAAATCATTGCTGTGGGGTTTGCCTGCAACCCAGTGCCAGCGCCATTGAAAGGAATAGTATCGTGGACTTCTGCCACAGCCGTGGCAGAGGATTCCTTCATCCCTGCGGTCCCCTGTTACAGCTGTGGCAGAAGTCCGCCATGTACTCCCTATGTTTTTAATAGGGCTGGCACTGCTGCTGCCGGCCCCATTGGAAACAATGAGTGATATCGCAGATTGTTCTTAGCACTGCGAGGCTTGAGTCAAAAATTGCAAATGAGTGTGAAGCTATTGACTATCATTGGTTTCCTAATCATGCGTTTTCACTGGCTCTCGCATTGCAAGAAAAGTATCGCTAGTGGGTAGGAGCCCTAATAGTTTCTACCAGATGCAAGAACTCTTTGTACATTTAATGTATCTGGCTGCATTTTGTGAGATATTTTTTTTTCTTTTTTAGAACTGAACTTTTAACTAGTACCAGTAACTTTGAATGTCATAATTTAATTTGTGGAAATAACAGAATGTAGCTGAAAACAACAAGACCACATCCAGTCTTTATTACATAACATGGCTCCATTTCTCAGGAACATTTGCTGTATTTATCTTGGATTAGTAATGTCATACACACCCACTGGTAAAGGGTCATAGTGGATAAAATAAATCATGCGTTCATGTTAAATTATTTATATAGCATTGTACAACACATGAACAGCCCTTCTGCTATGTTGTCAGTTTGTCGCGGCATTAGTAGATTAAATCAGAACCACTTTTCAGGGATCCCCAGACAGAAGCTTGTTTTCATTCCTCATATGATCAGAACCTCAGAAAGCAAATGATAAGCCTGTTTGCCAGGTGCGTTCTTCCTGCTCTAAGGAGTCTCCAATTATGACAACTTTGAAAGCTTAAAACAGTTGTGGAAAAGTCAGTCAATATAGTATAATAATCCTCCTTATTTACATAGCGCCAACATATACCACAGCAGTTTACACAACAAATGGAACTATCACGTCCGTGCCGCACACGAGCACCACGCTCCCTACGGACGCAGGGTGATGTTCACAACTACTGCAGTTGATAATACTATGCACTAAAGAACAGTGCGCACCACAGCAGGAGTACGTAAACCAGAATGTAAAGCCCATGCGATAAAAGAGTACTACTCTCAGCACGGCATCAGGTAACGTACACACTGCTGGAAATAGAAACACACCACGCTATGCTGAACAGTAGCACCACTTCAGGGATAAGGAAGCCTGGCCCTTACCTAGCAAGGAAGTGAAGAGTCCCTGCCTAGAAGCGGAGTCATCGCTTCGATAGAGGGAGCCCCCAGTCCTCTTCCTGAGCCCTGATTGTCCCTATAGAAGCCCCAGGAGAGATGAACTGACAGAGCGAGCTAAACAAAAGAAAACAGAAATACAGCTGAAAAGGAAACCACAGCACTTATCTGGAAATAGTAGCAAAACACCCAGCACAGAGGAACACCACACTCCAACAACTCCTCTATGAACTGAATAAGCAGCGGTGAACAAAAGAAAGGGGTAAAACTATAAAGCTCTCCACTCCTGAGGCCCAGCAGAGCAATTAGAGAACCACACCCCCAACCTTCTCCCAGGAATGAGAGACAGCAACCAGCAGTCCCTGCACATGGTGCATTAACCTTTGCCCTGCATAACAAGGCGACAGGTCTTGGCCTGCGATGAGGCCAGCATGCCACAATGGTGTCGCAACCGACAAGCCATGACAGGAACATTAAATTTGAGCAATAGGAGTAAGGGCCTTGCTTGTATGAGCTTACTGTTGCAGTGCGCCAGACACAATCAGAAAGTTGATCCAGAGTGGCATTGTGTCGGCAGCCCCAGACCACATGATGGCGCCCTCTTTTTCGGTGCTGGACAGTGCCTCTTTCCTGTTACTGCAGAAGGCCATTAGATGCTGTTTGCTGGAAATTGCTCAATGCCTAATGTTTTTTTCTCAACCCTGCTTCATCAGTTACTGATCAGTAGACCAATTGGCCAACAGTGAGGTGTTTCCCCCATCCTGCCAATCAGCTATTATGGATATGTATTTGTTTAGGCCGCACCCTTACATGGGCACTGGTTATTCTCCTATCTTCATACTCTGTTGGCATCTCTGTTTCTCCTGTCTGGATCCAGTTTTATCTATGTCGGAGTCTTATTTGTTCCCTCCATCTGAAGGGTTGGCAGATGCCTGAATCCTCTTTTGCCTGTTTCCTTCATCCGAAGAGTTGTCATAGACCTGTATCCTCTGTCCGATCAGTTGTTGGCTGCTTGAATCCTGACCCCTGTCTAAATTATGTCCTGTCTATGGTGTTTGGTTGTACAGTGGACTTCTGCTAGCTAATTTTCTGTGGCTATTAATTCTGTTAACCATGCACTTTAGGTGTATATGAGTTCAACCTGTCGTGTTTAGCAGGACCAGCTGACCATTTAATGTATGTGGAAGTCTTCTGACTCTCCCCTGATGGCAGATGTTGGGAGATTTAAGGATAAGACAATTAGATTTCAACTTGTCAGAACCTGTTGTTTTGGGGGAAATAAATCACTACTAGAGGAGTCCAGCAGCAACTTTTTTCCTTTTACCATTCATGAATGCAAGCGAGCTTGGCCAAGCATGCGTGTATATGCAAGGGTTGAGAGAGTACTAGCAACCAAATGTTAACAAGTGTGATTCATTTGTCATAATTGAGGAAAAGATAGAGGAGTATGTCACATAATTTTCTTTGAACCACAAATTCTTGATCATGAACAAAAGTATTCTGTTATAAATGCAAAGCTAGAGGGATATCCTATAAATGCATGATAGATGCCATTCCCACATTGGACCCTCATCTGTGAACTGTAAAATGATGATAATTACAAACACAATAACCTGCTAAAACGTTCCCACCTTAAAAAACATCATGGGTGCATTAATTTTTGTCTTGACATTAGAAAAAAAAGCCTGTTTTAAAGGGTTTGTTAATTTACAGATTATGGACCCCTGTCCACGGCCGTTGCGGAATATCAACAGCGATATTCCACCACAGGGGACGAGGGGGGAGCGCTGACAAGTATCAGTGGTGAGCTTATCTGACAAATAGGCTCACTGCGGAAAATCGTGGAAAATTGTGGCATGACGCAATTTAGATCCCGTGAGCGGAGAATCGCTATGATTCTCCGCTCGTAGACTCCGTGGCTGCGCTTATCATAGCAATCACAGGCAGCGCTCTGCCATTCATTGAATTCAATGACTGACTGAGCACTGTGACCAATCATAGGCAGCACTCAGCTGTCATTCAATGAATGGCTGAGCGCTGCCTATGATTGGCTGAGCACTCAGCCAATCAGACGCGGCTTTTTTAGCAGGCAGGGATTTTAAATCCCCGGCTGCTGAAAGAACTTCATTACAGTGCCAGGGACCAAGCGGCTAGACGCGTCTGAGCCGCAGCAGTGGCAGAGAGGTGAGTATATATATATATTTTTTTTATTTTTTACTGCAGCTAGGGATGATTTTCAGGGAAGGGCTTATATTTAAAGCCCTTCTCCAAAAACACTGCGGGGTTGCTGGCAGGCTATTGCTTTCAATGGGGCTGCCGGCAGCATTGGCAGCCGGATTAAGAGCAATGCTACACGGAGCTTTGTTCATGCCTGTTTTGGCACGTGCGTTGACATGCGGATTTGTGCACACCAAGCACGTGCAAATGCATGCTTGTGTGAACGAGGCCTGAGTTTGGTGCAGGTGGGCGTCAGCTGTCAAAAAAAAGGCTAACACCCACAATGTATGTAATGGGCTTGGATTTCCGAGCCCGCTTCATACACAGACACCTGACATGCGCCATACATGTATGGCAAAATCAAGAATGGGTTAATTAATTTACCATTGAACACCACCTTGGTATGATAAGAGTAGCTTTCTTCCTCAAGGGCCATAATTTTGACAGACAGGGACATGAGGGGAGAGAGGAGGAAGTAGGAGATCCCAGGCAATATGCTGATGTAATCACCCAGGCTTGTAATTTGAGAAAGAAGACCAGGCTGCAGCCCTATTAAATATCAAATGTGATTTACACTTGGAATGAGCAGCTATATTAAACTTTCATTTTTGGTTGCGGGTAAGTGATAAATATATGATCTCTGGGGTACTGACTGCTGGGACCTTACTGATCACCAAGATGTAGTTCCCAACTCCTCGTTCTGTAGGACTTTAAATAGCGTGTTGGTCATGCATGCATGTGCGCTACTGCTCAGTTCAATCTTTATGGGACTACGGAGATAGCGAAGTGCTATACCAACGCTCCAGTCACATGGGAGGCATAGACGCCAGTTCTTTTAATCAGTGGGGGGCCCAAAGGTCAGCCCCCCTGTGATCATACATTTATAACCTATTTTGTAGATAGGCGATAAATATTTTTCATGGTACAACCCCTCTAACATGTGTCCTCTGTTTTGGAATGTGCGTGATATTATATATTAGAGCTGAGTGAACGGGCTCATTTAGAGCAATTACTCGAACGAGTATCACTTTTTTCGAGTAACTGCCTAATCGGGCGAAAATATTCAGGGGGTGCCAGGGGTGAGTGGGGGGTTGCAGAGGGAGAGAGAGACCTCCTCCCTGTTTTCCCCTCTCCACCCTACCGCCCCCTGGCGCCCCCTGAATCTTTTCGCCCAAGTAGGCAGTTACTCGAAAATAGCAATACTCGTTCGAGTAATTGCACTAAATGAGCACGCTCACTCATCTCTAATATATATATCTATATAAAATATATATATATATATATATATATATATATATATATATATAGATATATGTGTATATATATCTATATAGATATATGTGTATATATATATATATATATAATCTTTATCAAAATACTGTACTTCAGTCGCAACAAATTCAAATTCCAATGTATCATTTCCCTAAGAACAGTTCAACATTTGTCACCATACGTTATGTAATGGTATGATTCCAATATGTATTTCTATGTACGGTCCAAAGATGTCGATATTACCAAACAACATATTTTCTTATTTCTATAAATTACCTTGGAGGAGAGAGGAATAAAACATATTGTCTTTTACAATTCAGCAGTAACTATTGACTACCTTATACATGTGGTTAACGTGCTATACGTTTACCTCTGCTAACTCGCAGCACCTGCTTTTCGTTTATGTGCCATATTATGAAGGCGAATCGATGATGTCATTGGTGTAAACCTGAAATACGAATGCTATGGAAACAAAATAAACACAACCCATTGAGATTGGAAAAAGAGAGAAAGTTCTAAAAGTTTAAGTGCTATTCACAGAATTGTCAGGACTTGGATTGTGCCTCATTTATTAAAACGAGTCTCCATTTGATCTTAAAGCTTTCTCATTTGACTTTTAAAACATCTGAATCTGCTTTCATCATTTGCTTGTTGGAGCAGGAACCAGCTGGAACAATTAAGTACGAATACGAAGCTATAAATGCCAGAACTGCTTGAAGCCTCGCTGATGCCCAAGACAATTTACTGTAGGTTTCACAAACATTTTCGGACCATTTGCTTTGTGTCGTACTGATCAAGTGATGTGTTTCATTCTAATTTTATTGCATGCCACCATAAAACTAGAAACCACTACATTTTCAATTGGTTCATTGTTTGGATCGAGAAAGCTGGCACTGCTACTTGTACTTACATCGCTGCAGGTACAGAATGGAAATGTTTTATGGTGTAAGCAGGACTGTGAATAGGCAGTTGCCTTGGGTGCATGAGAACATGTTTCCAGTATTGAACACTTACTTAATGGATTTAGAGAAGCAGGAAACCTGGTTACATTGAATCAAGACTGGAACTCAGCTAAGGGCATGGAAGCTGACAGATTATTTGAAATGGACTGTAAAAGATATTGATTTTAAACCTAAAGATTTCTGTAGGACTGTGCTTTTTATTCTATTCAAGTCTGTTCTGATCCTCCAGTTCTTGACTTTGGGTATTTGTGACTTCATTCCTGTCTCCGCTCCTCTCTAGGGATTTGTTATCTTGACCATGTTTCTGTCTGCTGGCTTCCCCAAACTCTGACCTGCTGTACTATGCTGAACCTATTCTGTGTGTCCCAAACTCTGGCTTCTTCATCATTTTGAAGTTGTGCTGCTGCCTCTACTCGGATTGTCTCACGGCACTCCTGTTCATATCCATAGGTACTGTGCCTTGGTCTATAGTATTGTCAACTGCCACACTAATGACACCGGTTCTAGAGTGGCCTTTGGACCCCACAGGAAAACCCACATTCCAGTTGGTGGGGTTAAAGTGTGAAGACTGGGGTACCTCAGGTATTGCCTCTGAATTTTCTCCTAGGCAAAACCAGCGTGTGGCATAGTGGATTGTAGGTCCACTGATGCTCACATCACTATAGTATCTACATAAAAAAATCTCCAATGTGTTTCTCCAGATGACTTTCAGCCAAGGTCCATTGACATCTTTCCTAGGCCCACGCAAGGCGTTGTTGGCGATGACGTGGGGTCATCAGAGGCACCATTGTTGATCTTTAGCTATTGAACCCCATTGATGCAAGGTACACCACATTTTGGAAATTTGTCTAACTTCCCTGCTGTTGTACCGCTGAGTCAGTTAGCTCACTAAGGAAGGTCATTGCTGAGATACCAGACATGCCACCCGACAGCTGCCTGTAGGATCAATCACATGTGGCCTGCTGCTGTGTGGGCTTCTATCAGATATTTGTCCTTGATTCAATCAGTCTTGGTACACTCTTGATACTGTGATTCAGGAATAGCCAACAAGCGCTACTGTTTCAGAAGTACTGGCAACACTCTGCCCTTTATCAAAGTCACCACATTTATCCATGACTGCCAAATATTACCTTCTACTATGTAAAGGAATGGTCAACACATTATCTGAGAATAGAAGATGATGCGGCCATCACATGGTATTGTGTTACTAATCACAAGATGTGATACACATCTGTGTACATACATACACACACACTTTCATAGGTGTTGCAAAACATATGTCTCGAGGCTTGTGCCTCAGATATTTTAACCCTTTCCAATCCAATTTGTATTCTGGTTTTCCTAGGGGGCTTACTCTTTTTCTGCTGTTAAACAACGGCGCTATCTGCTGGCTAAAGCCAGTGCTGCATGAGGTGACATGTTGGATAGGCTCCGACAGCAGAGGGGCTGGCAATATACAGTAAGAGAACCCCGACGGACGTCTTCCAACATCGGAGCTGTACAGCCTTAAATCATAATGTCTTCAGACGTCAGACCGTGGATTGGAAAGGGTTAAGACTCTGGCAAAGCCCCTGGCTGCTAGTGCTGCATTGATGGGTCACTTAAAAGACCAATGATGCAGCTAAAAGTGATGGATGAGGTGCCGCTGTAAAGTGGAGTTGGGAGGGCCCCAAGCTAAAATTTGCACTAGGACTAATTAGCTTTTAGCTATGACCCGAGTTGCAGATTTTACAGTGAATTTGATGTGGAATTCACCCCGCTCATTGAAAAAGGTGAATTCTGCAGTGGTAATCCACAGCAAACAATTGACATGCTATGGATTTAAAATCCACACCATAGATCAAATTAACTGCAGATTCTGCATGAATTTATTTCTGCAGCATGTGTATGAGATTTGTCAAAATTTCATCCACTTTCATTCTACTATAAAAACTGTGATTTTTCTGCACACAATTTCGCTGCTCGGTTGATGCATCATATTTTACGATTTAGATGAATGAGAGTTAGAGTAAGGCCCCCTGTCCATGGCAGTTTACGCCGGCCAACGCTTCCCATAGCATTACTATGGGGAGGAGGCAGGCCTGGCCGGGAGCTAGTGCACTCAGCTCCTGCCCCCTCTCCGTCCCACGCCACTGCTTACAATGGGAGGGGCGGGAGGGGGTGGCGCAAAGTTTCACCCATCCCGCCCCCTCCCATTGCAAACAGTGGCAAGGGGCGGAGGGGTGGCGGGAGATCAGTGCACTAGCTCCCCATCAAGCCCACCTCCTCCCATTGCAGAGAGGGACAGCGTATATCGTCCTGGCGTGAAAACCCAGCCTATATACGCCTATCTGAATAAGCCCTTACAGAAATATCTGTCACAAATCTGCCAGATGTGAATGATGATACCCTAGGTTTTGATTCAGGCCTCCTTCAGATACATCTTAAAATGCAGAAAACTGTGCCTCACACTAGTAGATGCGCAATGAATGCCATTAATAACGCTAAATAGCTTTTTTTTAATTCCTACCAGAATTACTGAATGTAAAAGGATTAACAACATGAGCCCAAAAAAGGGTGTTAGGGGTTAATCCTATTTTTAAATAACCTAGCATAAGAAAGATAAGGAAACAGTGTAATAAATGTGACATTAGTTATTTGGTTGTATATGTTATGTATTATGGAAATGAAAAATATGTAAAACATTCCTGAAGTTGCTAATAAAACTTGGATATAGAATCATATGTCAAAAGGTATATTCAAGCGTTTAATTGGATGATGATTTTAAAATACTAAATGTATGATTTCATTCAGCCATCTTGACTACAAGTTTGAACCTTTGACCAGAATATACTGAATATACTGAGTAGGTGGCTAAACCAGTTCTATGTGCAAATCAGAAACAATGCCCCCTCTTTTGATGTGCAAATTCGATTGACTTGGAGACAAGGTTGAACTTAACATGATGGGAATTTAAGATTACATTCTGGTCTGGGAAGAGGTGTAATTAAGTTTGTACTCAGACAGTGTGGAGTCAATCTTTATGACCATTTGCAACTGTTTGATGTCCACTTCACACAGGAGTGTGCTGATACCTCTTTGTTTAGAAGGCCTTGGTTTGCAACCATATGGTAATCTGTTGGAATGAGGACTTGGTCAGCAATATTAGAATTAAAGTAGTTTGACCTTTTGTCACTAATCTTTGTACCAGGCAACATTTGGATACGCCTTCTTTTCATCTTGTATAAGAACTGGCAATGTTCAACAATAAAGTAGAATTCATTTTGATTCACATGCTGTGTGTATAGTGGATTCTTATGGTTCTCCGAGTACTCGTTATAACTTTCCTTTGAATTTGGACTCAGGAAACATCAGCACTGGTCTCCGTTGAAGACCCCCAACAAGGGGCTATTGAAAAATTTTAGCCCTTATACAACTAAGTGAAGAAACAATTTAAAAAAAAACTGGCTGAGTCCCCAAAGGGCTAAATTATAAAGATAAAAACTTTAGAAAATAAATTTATTATTTTCAGTATCCACTGCCAAAACATAAACGTTTATGCAAATTATATTTATTTATTTGTAGATTTGGGTTTTCAATTATCACATTTTTCTTTTTTTTTTGTTTTACACATTTGCATTTCTTCCCAGTTCTCAGCATTCCTACCTTTGGCACACATTGGCAGAGCTGGCACTGGCATTCTCCCACCCAAAAACTGTCTAACAAAAATGTATGCAGATAAAAAAATATCATAATTTTCTCTTGTCTGCAGTTAGGAGACAAGAGCTCTCATCCATCACATTCATGTGGTTACTCTTAGGGGTTGTCGTTGCTAAATTGTCTTTTCCATGCTAATTAGAGAAAGAATCCATGAGTCATTATTGGCCGGGAACCCTAGTGCCATCATCTTTTATTAGGTGTGGGCGATTTCTTCCCAGGATAATATCTAATACTTTATTTTACTGACTAATGTATTCCATATTTTTCAGCTCTTAGTAAGTCTCTCAGTAAACCTCTGGCATCTGTTTTTCTACTTTAGATAAAGTAACAAATCTACATCAATGACTCATTTACAATTGTATTTTCTCATTGATAAGATATCATTGCGTCTTGTGAAGATTTATATTCAATGCATTTAGAAAGTCTTTTTTACATTTTGTTATTTTGTGACCTTCTGCAAATAAAAAAAAAATCAATGTTTTCCCTATCATTCTGCACTCAATACCCCATAATGTCAAAGCAAAAACAGAATGTTAACCCTATCCAATCCAATTTGTATTTTGGTTTTCCTAGGGGGCTTACTTATTTCTGCCGTTACACAATGGCGCTATCTGCTGACTAAAGCCAGTACTGCATGAGGTGACACATTGGATAGGCTCTGACAGCAGAGAGGCTGGCAATATACAGTAAGAGAACCCCGACGGACGTCTTCCAACATCAGAGCTGTGCAGCCTTAAATCATAATGTCATCAGACGTCAGACCGTGGATTGGAAACGGTTAATCTCTTAGGGTGGTTTCACTTGTGTCTCAGAACCTTTGG
Source organism: Eleutherodactylus coqui (assembly GCF_035609145.1). Taxonomy (NCBI): domain Eukaryota; kingdom Metazoa; phylum Chordata; class Amphibia; order Anura; family Eleutherodactylidae; genus Eleutherodactylus; species Eleutherodactylus coqui. The sequence goes on along the minus strand of NC_089848.1, from coordinate 57,872,784 downwards.
TCGGCGGTTCTGTCATAGATGCAGATGAAAGTACTGGAATCTGGTTTCAACAATGCATTGCATGTTTAAAATAATTATGTCACGGTACAGAAATTGTATTCTAGTGCAACCAATATCTCAACTTTCTTTTATTCTCTGTTTATTATAAAACCCAATAAAATTATTGAAAAGAAAATACTGGAATCTGGCAAACCACCAGTATAGTAAATTGGGTCTGCCTGGTGCTGTTCAGTTCCATCCAGAAACGGACCCATTTGGCCATGGGGATTTCCCTTTCCTGCTTCCCTTTCCCAAACAGCCTTCTGATGGCCCCAGGGCTTCCATAACTGATTGCCTATCAAGACGTGCCTTGATAGACTGCCTGTCAGAACGCAGTATAAAGCAATACAATAGTATTACATTATACTTTATGAGTGATCAAATGATCGCAAATTCAAGTCCCCTGTGAGGATTTTAAAAAGATGTAAAAAGGAGTAAAAAAAAAGTTTTATTCATTATTACAAAGGATAACAAAAGTTTAACTCTTTTTCCATATTTATAATAAAAATCAAAACAAAAATAGTCCAAAACATATTTGATATCACTGTATCCGTAGTCAGAATGTCATCAGAGAAAAAATATATAATGCCAGAACTACGCTTTTTTTGGTGATTCTATGGTGATAGAAAGCAATCAAAAAGTCATACGAACTCTAAAATGGTACCAATAAAAACTACAGAAAATCCCACAAAAAATTTGCCCTCACACAACCATATCAAAATTTAAAAAGTTATAGCTGTCAAGAGATGGCGACAGAAATACATATTTTTCCCAAAAATATTTTGTTTTCTAAATGTAGTACAGCAGAAAATCTGTATAAATTTGGTATTGTTATAATCTCACCTGAATAAAGAATAAAATTATCACTTAATTTTTGCTGCAGTGTCTACGCTGTAAAATCAAGATTCCTTCCAAGATTTCAGAATTACAGGGCTTTTTTTTACTGTTTTGGGCCGCCTGCACACGGGCAGATTTGCATAGCGTAATCTGGAGCGGGCGTCTGTGCTGTGGATTCCACAGCAAATCTAGCCCATAGCATTCTATGGCAATACACATGTCCAAAAGTGGAAATTGATTGCAATTTTAGGGAATACGACCTTGCTCACATGATGCAATGAATTCCCTAGGAGTCCAATCGACCTGTTTCAAGCCATACTTTAAAGGGATCCGATGCCCTCATGGCTGTCCAGGAACTCCATATCTCGTAGGCGCCAATCTGTTCCTGTTCATCCCCAGAACTCTCCTCCCCATATCTCAGGAGCAAATCTAGTTTCTCTGACCAGGTGGTCCTTGGTGGAGGGGAGGCAGATCGCCACAAACCAGGGACAGACATCCTCACCGCCAGTATAGTCAAACGCAGTAGATCCTTCTTAACTGTGGCGATCGACCCAGGAACCATTAGGACAAGGGCCATCTCAACTGTTATGGACAACACTGACCTGGTCATAGCATTATACAACAATTCCACACGGCTCCATAGATTGTTGATGGTGGGACATTCCCACCAGATGTGCATCATTTTTTCTGTGCTACCCTGGCATCTCCAGCACACCAGGGAGACCCGGGTATCCATTTGGTGTTGCCTCAACGGTTTAGCCATTATTTACTTTTGATTCGGTAATGCAACTGATAGAGCACAGTCAATATGACTTCCACGGATATGTGAACCTACCCTTATTTCAATGGCCAATACAAGTACAGTGAAACTTCTCCAAAAGAACATCTCTTTTAAAAGACCACCATGTGATGGAAATCCATCACATATTATACATCCTGGCCATCTTCTTTGAGAAGACCACCCTCCTAGAAGACCACTTTTTAATTCAATTTTGAGTGGTTGTTTTTTTTGCATCCTGTTAAAACTGTTTTTCCATTTTTTTTTTTTTACAGGAAGCTTTTGTTTTCTTTTATCAGGTACCTTGTGTGATGGGTTTGATTACGGATGATTTGTTTTCATCAGTTTCCAAACTGGTCCTTTCTTTGTTTTGCTCTTTTTTAAAAATGTAATTTAAAATTGCAAGTCTACTAAAAAGAAAATGGACTTCGAAGTGGGTGGAACAGGATGCCCATCTTGTAGGATCCAGTTCTCATAGACATGAATTGCCCAACAAAAACATCCATCAGGATCCTATTCTTCACTAGGACAGAAAATTTGTCCTGCTGAAGAAAATTACCCCTGATCGAAACTTGCCAAACAAAGACAAGCAGATACTTTTAGCTATGCTGGGAGCCCTGGTGAAAATCCGTAGATTTGTTAAAATATGTTTTTGAAAAAAAAATCAAAATCAAATGAATTTTGGAAGAAGATAGCCAAACATGATGTGAATGTGAGCATAGGACACATCCGTCTGTCTGGAAATATTGAGATGCTGTGTGTGATTTCGGACCCCTAATGCCTTGGAATCACTAAAGTATATCTAGAAGTACATCTAGAAGAAAATGTACAACACTCTAGGATTTTAGATGGACTTAAAAATAGGTAAGCTTTATTAATTTATCAGGATTTCCAAGATGCACAAATAGGTTTTCTCATTTTACGCTGGGCATATACACCAGGCTAGTTCTTCTCGGCATATGAATCTCTCTAACTATCTGTTCTCTCTGTTGGTAAATAGTCTCAATTATCTGACGTTATATTTTTCTGCTACCAGCTTCAAGAAAGACAAAAGTATGAAACATTGATAGTATTTTTGCATCTTGGAAACCCTGATGAACTAATAAAGCTTACCTATTTTAACTGCATCTAAAATGCTGATAAATAGCGTTTCCGTGAAAATAAGACCCTATCATATTAATTTTTCCCCAAAAGAGACACTAGGTCTTATTTTCAGGGGATGTCTTATTATACTTAACTAGCAGCAGTCTCGGTCCAGGACCCTCCCTCTGCTCTATAGAGCTCCAAAGAGCTTCCTACAGTCCTCGGCCGGCCACAGAAGATCACTTCCTTGGTTACAGGATTCATAACTCCAGGAGGCGATGGCTGTGATTGCTTCATATTGCGCTGCATTTATTGGCTGAGCAGTGCTCAAAAACCAATCAGAGCCATAACTTCCTGGAGGTGGAATTTATGAATCCAGTAACCAGGAAGTGATCTTCTGTGGATGGCTGAGGACTGCAAGAAGTGCATTGGAGCTCCAGAGAGCAGCAGGAGGGACCTGGACCGAGCCTGCTAGGAAATGTATTCCTTTTTTTTATTTAATGCAGCTAGGGCTTATTTTCGGGGTAGGGCTTGTTTTTCAAGCCTCCCAAAAAATCCTGAAAATTAGTGTAGGGCTTAATTTAGGGTAGGTCTTATTTGGGGGGAAACATGGTATGTAGCAAAGCAAACTGATGTAGTTTTGTACTGACTTAAACTTAACCCTATAAATAGGAGAAGTGTCTGGGGGTGGTGGGGGTTTGACCGCTGGACCCACAGTGATCACAAGAACAAGGATCCAAAGCCATGCACTGCCACTCTATTCATCTGTATATGACAGCTGAAGATAGCTGAGTGCTTTACTCATCCTCTCTTCTGCAATCTACATAGAGACGGTAGTGCACATGCTCAGCCACCACTCCATTTATATGTGAGAGAGCAGGCAACCCACATTCTCATGATCAGTATTGGTCCCAGCAGTCGAGTCCCAACAGACCAGACACTTATCGCCTTTGCTGTAGATAGTGAATACGTTTAAATCTTGGGATAACCCCTTTAAGGTCAGCCTTGTTTTAGCATTTTAGTAAGTGTTTACTTGCGATTTAATTGGAACTTTGTTGAGTTGTTTAGCAATAGAGTTATAGTTCTTTTCAGATGCACACTTGTTACTCATAAGAAATCTATTATGGAATTGGTCTGGATTTAATTGAAAGAAATATGCAATTGGAAGACATTGTGAATGTGTGCATAACAAACTAGGCAAAATAAAGAAGTTCAAAACAAGTCGCTATGAACCACTGTGCAAGCATCTTAAAACGATTCTCATTTATTTAAAGGGGTTGTCTTTGGAAGACAACTCCCTTTTAAAAAATTTAAAGCCAGGGAAATAAATATCTACCCATGCAATCCACATTTTGTTTCCTTGTTAGCAGCTCCCTACTTTATCTAATAAGGGGGTCATGAATAGAGTAGCTTCCTTTATGACAACCTTATGTCCTAATAAAGCATATCCAAAGGAGTTCTCATGTGATATCTTATATCTCATGCCAAATACCCAGTAACAGTCACTAATTATAATATCAAATTAAAAACCATGACCTATGGATGCATATCAGTCAATTCCAAACACCTACCAAAAATTCTATATTTATTTAGACAATTCCCATAAAAAGTTCTATGATATCATATGGGACTGTCTTTGTGTTCACAATAATTTTTATTGAATTTTTTCAAGTTTAGGAAACCAGTAAAACCGTCATCTAAATAACAACGACCTCAGAGGTCTGTATGGTAATAAGATGTTAATACTTATGTTGTACATTGATAAGCAGTAGTGCACAGGATTAATTAGAAAATGCTAAAGATTGTCAAGGTACATGAAAATTCCAAACAGTCCAATGACAAAATTACCCTAAGGGCTTAATCAGACGACCGTTATTCGGCCGGGTATTCACGCCAGCCGATATACGGCGTCCCTCTCTGCAGGGGGAGGAGGCTGGAAGAGCCGGGAGCAGTGCTCTGAGCTCCTGCCCCCTCTCTGCCTCCTCTCCGCCCCCTCTCTGCCCCTCTGCACTATTTTCAATGAGGGGGGCAGGACAGGGGCGGAGCTAATTCCCAGAACTTGAGTTAAGACATTTTGATAGAGTGAATTCTACCCATCTAGGATAAATTCTTAGAGGTCCGAGTAATTAGTAGTACTATATGTTTCATTAACCAACTTAATGAGCTTCCCTCTCATCACAAACCGTTTAACTGCGGGAAGCTGACAGATCATAAGGTCCACAGAATCGAGAAGAAACGGAAAAAACAGGAAAGAGAAGAAAAGATTTTAAAAAAAGGAGAACAATAAAAATTTGGGGATACAATCCCACAATGATTATCACAGGTGTGACTAGAGATAAAGTGGCGAAAGATATGTGTACCAACCACCAGTCTGTCTTTGGGGAACAGAAATTCTGAAGGCACCAATTCCATTGGAATACATGTAAAACATTTTTGGCAGTATGTGGAGAATTAGACACGGTTATGTTTGGCAATAGTAAAAATATACATAAAACAAATAAAGATGAAATAAAGTTTTAAGATAAACAATACCACTACGCCAGTTGAAGCTAAGAAAGTGTAATAATAAGTAACCAGACTCCATTACGGCTCTAGTCCAAGAGAGACGATAAGATCGCCTTATCGAGTTGGTGGGCCAGATATATATTTTTTTTGGTTGCAGAGCACCCAAGGGGAGAGAGAAGGAGGTTGTTCCCATGAGATTTCATTGGACTTTAAAATGTCATACAGAGGTACAGTAAAGAATTCAGCAAAAGAAATATTCACATGCTCCGTCTGATACATTTTTTTGCCAGCAACAATATATATATATATAGATAGTACAGAGCTGTAGGGACAAAACTAATTGCCGAAAATTAAAGGCATGACAAACATTAAGTACCATATATACTCGAGTATTAGGCGACCCGCGTATAAGCCGAGTCAGTAAGATTTACCCCCAAAAAACTATTAAAACTTATTGACTCGAGTATAAGCCGAGCTAAACTCAAATGTATACTAGTTAAAGAAAAAATGCAATACTCACCTCCCAGCCGGCGTCTGTGTCCCTGGTGCGATGGTCTTCCCGGCGGTGGGCAAGCTGCTTTAGACTTCTCCCCGCTGCCATCTCCCTGCTCGGCTTTGAATTCCCCCGCCTTCAGCGCTGTGTAAGTAAGCACTGTGATTGGATCGAGGGCCAGCCAATCACAGCCGGTGCTCAATAAACCAATCGCAGCCATTCAGAGATGTCATCCACTGAATGGCTGTAAATGATCGAGCGCTGGCTGTGATTTCCTGGCGCTCGATCCAATCACAGTGGAGGAATTCAAAGCTGAGCAGGGAGATGACAGAGGGGAGAATTCTCAAGCAGCTTGCTGCACTGCCGGAGAGACCATTGCTCAGGGGACAGGCACAGGCTGGGAGGTGAGTATTGCAGGTTTTTTTGTTTTTTGTTTTAACCTCACTCGAGTATAAGCCGAGGGGGCTTTTTCAGCATAAAAAAATCTGCTGAAAAACTAGGTTTATACTCAAGTGTATATGGTATTTTCCAGAACTGTATGTTTAATTTCAGGATTCCATTCATTGTTTGCAAGTGTATCCGAGTAACATAAAGTACTCTGAAATAAACTATTGTGCCTCTTTGCCGCTTCTGTTCCTGTCCTGTGCTCGGGGTGAAGATGTGATTGTGTGTCAAAGATTTTCACCTTTTATTGAAAGATTTCCATTCCCTCTGACTTATTCACCAGTACTTTACTGGAAACTGAAGTCATAGTGTTGGAATGTTTGAAAGGAAAGAGCAGAATAGGAGGACTCAGCCATGCATTCTTTGTAAATGATATCTCACAAATGCATGTATTTTCATGAGAAAATTGTGTTTAAACTTCTTAAATCATTTTGATGTTTATTGACTGCAATTTCTTTATTTTCCACAGTATAATGTACATCTTAATCCATTCACTGGTTTTGTATTTTTTTTTGGATTAAAATGTACCAGATTGTGATATCCACAGAGTTGGTTCGGGTTCCCTGATTACATTGGTTTCTGTCAAACCTATCTTAACCCTTTCCAATCCAATTTGCATCCTGGTTTTCCTAGGGGGCTTACTCTTTTTCTGCCATTATACAACAGCACTATCTGCTGGCTAAAACCAGTACTGCATGAGTGGACACGCTGGATAGGCTCCGACAGCAGAAAGGCTAGCAATATACAGTAAGAGAACCCCGACAGACGTCTTCCAACATCGGAGCTGTACAGCCTTAAATCATAATGTCTTCAGACGTCAGACAGTGGATTGGAAAGGGTTAAGAGTATGTGCCTGTTGTAGAATGTTTCAACTGAAATCTCTACTGCAATAGAAAACATGATTTAAAGCAACCCTCCAGCCCTGGAGAAATAAGGATGTCCAAACCGCTTCTCTGACTACCTGATGCTGCTGTATATTAGCATGCATTGGTAGTCTAAGACACTACATGCTGCTCTGACTGGCCAACACTGGTCATGTGAGCGCACTGATTAATAAAATCAGGTGTAATGTCTTAGACTAATGATAAAAATGGCTTGACACAGGCATAAGCATATTTGTGCGCAAGCATAAATGCTGCGTATTTGAAGAATAAATTATCCTTATTTATGTGCGTATCGTGTTTGCAGAAACGCAGCGTTTTTCAACTCTGCATTTACTGTGGTTTCACCAGCATTGTCATGCCAAGGATGCTGGAAAAAAAATCAATACTCACCTAGCTGGTGTTGTCTGGGTCCCTATCGCTGCTGTTCGGAGCTCCCATCACTTGTCTTTGCTGACAGAGGATCTTTTGCTTGTGATGGGGTTTGAAGACCCTGCCTCCAGTAAGACATTGCTCTGATTGGCTGAGTCTGCTGAGTGTTATTGGGCTCAGCCAGTCACAGCCAGCACTGGATGCACCAATCACAGCCATTCATTGAATGGCCGTGATTGGTTCATCATGCACTGGCTCTGATTGGCTCAGCCAGCACTTGAGGAGCCAATTTAGAGCAATCTCTTGCTGGAGGCGGGGTCTTCAAACCCTGTCACTAGCAAAAGATGCCCGGATAGTGATGACAAGTGCGCGGCAGCCTGCCTGGAGCTCTGGAGAGCAGCTGGAGAGTCCCGGACGGCGGCAGCTAGGTGAGTATTGATTTTTCTTTTTTAGGTCATGCAGCTAGCGCTTGCTTTTAGTGCTGCAATAACTTAGTACCAAGTTATGCCACGCTTTCTGCAGTGCTGAAACCGCTGCCCATTCATTTCAATGGGCGACACAGGGCTGAAAACAGCCACAGATAGAACATGCATCGCTGTCAAAGCGCAGCATTTTGACACTTGTGTGAACAGCCCCATTGAAATGAATGGGAGTGTTGTACAGCGTTTAGAGCAGCGCTGAAAAGGCAGCGCTAAACACTGTACAAAAACGAGTGTGTGAGGGAGGCATAAACTGTACTTCTTGCACCTACTAGGCATGTTCTTTTGCGTGCGGCAAAGAAAAGAAACTGATTGAAATGGCTAATTAGTTCCAAATGTTTTTTTTTTATTCCACAGGAATTACGCAGTATTTCAAATATGTCCATGTGAAGGCGGCCTTATTCACAGTGTATATCAGGTAGTCAGAGAAGCTGGTGCAGCCATCTTTGTTTTTCCAGGCCAGGAAGGTCACACTAACATATCTGTGCAACTTGCAGATTTTCCTCAATAAGACTGTCCAATCCACCAACTAGATATTTGGGCCACCCATTTGGAAAGTGGGGATGAAAAAACCTAAACTTTGACGTTGTTGACACTTTACTGGACATAAATTATCCGTTTTTATCAATTTCACCTTTTTATCAACTTCATAGGAACTTAAAGAGTGCGCCGTACAGAGGACTTCCAGGGTATTCAATGTAAGTGAATAGCAGTAAGCTCACCTCGATATGTTGTGCTAGTGAAGACACAGTATAGGAAAGAGCAATAGTCAGCTGCAGCTGATCCTGTTGTGCATGGGAATGGAACCTCAGTGCAATGCATGGGAATGAAGAAACATACAGGTGGATATGGTGCTGTAGTCTCATGATCATGCATTGGGCTAGGAGTGTCAGCTACTGTATGTCAATGGAAAAAAATCCAGAGTTTAAAAAAACAAAACCCCCAAAAAAGACCGGTAGTTAAAGTTATTACAAACAGCGTGATGCCTCGACGACTGCCCAGCATGACCTCTCAGATTCTTACTTTTCCCTTGCATGAAATTTTCCTCCATTGGTTGTCAATTCAAACGTGTGACTAATAGAGTATCTACTACTATCAAGACGTGTCCTCTCTGTGACGGCAGCGCAGGATCCACCCTGCACTCTATAGGAATTGCTGTGCTGACAACTATGATTAATTAGAACAGTTATGAAGAGCATTTCAGATTTACCACATCCTCTAAATTTCCCATGAAATTTCCCATGAAAGCATTCATGTGAAGCCGTAGACAGCTGTCCCCATGCCTACCACTGAAATTGTACAACACCAGCTTGGTGACAATAAAATGGATAATTTTTGTACAGTAAAGTGTCAGCAAAGTCAAAGTTTAGCTTTTTTCATCTCCACTTTCCGAAAGCTCTAACCTCCTAAGAGAACATGTGAGAGTGTGTGCAACTGAAACTGACACAAGTCAGGAAGAAAGCCTATGAAAAGTGTCATGTTTAAACCATCATCTTGCTCTATTCTTGGAAAATCAAAGTTTAATATCGTAAGTAAAGGAAACCGAATACCTCCGGTTTTGAAAGTTAACTTTGGGTGGACTTTGTTATTTACCGATGAGTGACTAACTACTGAAGAAGAGGTACTGGCGTCACGTGACAATACCGTGGATATTTATTGCCACCATCTGCAGATTGTTTGTTTTACTCTTTGTGCATGTGCGCGACCAAACTAGGCCCTTGTCACCATTGCCAGAGGGAGAGATCATAGAGCCACCCATGACAACTACCCAAAGAACATCCCCATGGTCTCCTCTGCAACAGCGCACCTCAAGCTTGGATGCCGCACATGGCCCTCGTTCACTGCTACAGGCTCTCAGATACCTTTGATAGCCAAGAGCAAGGAGATTTTAAATTTCCCGGGCCCTCCTCAGCTTCTGAGCTTGCGTCCGCCATTTTGCCGATGGGCACATGCGCAGAAGCCAGGGAAAGGTCTGTGGATAAAGATCCCGTAATGGGACATCGTCAGAGGCTTTAGGTAAGTAGTTTCATCTCCCCTGATCCGATGTCACATTATTCTGCCTCTCTATTGGTCATAGCAGCTACTAGTAAATGTTTTACAGTTTTTTGATTGTCTATCGGATGCACGCTGTACGTTATATCATTTTAAATATTGGTAACAGAAAATAAGTCAATTGTTTTGAAGAGTTTTTGGAACAGAGATAGGGGTTAACCATATAAGAATATTGTTTAAATTGGGGCTGTTTAGAATACTTCCAGCACAGATAAATGTGGTTTCAGCTGATTCTTTCTCCTGTAAATGTATCAGTCTTCCCGCTTCCCAGCCAATATTTCCATCACCCCTGGAAATAAACTACAGCTGGAGTATAACCACTT